>NW_025110140.1:207011-302090 GCF_011392965.1 Frieseomelitta varia
GGGGGTTGAAAAAAAAAAAAAAAAAAGACACTTCGCGTTGTGAAGACATTTCGCGGTTTATTTCTAAAAATAAACGAGAGGAACTTCGGATTATATTTAACCCTTTGAGTACACATAACGAGACGTTTAAAATAATAAGTTTACCTATTGGAAGGTTCAAAGAGCATTTACGTAGGATGTTTATTACGTCGAGCAAATATCCGTTATGTATCAGAAGATCATCCCCTGGTTCGGTATTGAACTTACAGATTTTTGGCGAATTTCAACGAACGCGGACCATAACGAGTGACCGAACCGTACACAATAATTCGTCGCTTTCTTGTTTTCTTTTTTTTTAAACCCGTCGGCATCGGTATCACTGGATAAAAAATTATTGAGAAGTGCAAAATTTACTATTTGTTTTGGCTGGGTTATACTTGAATATACTTAGAACTGTGAAAATATTGCAATTTTGGGACAAAAAATTCTCGACGTGCGTGGCACGTCATTCCAGCGCAAGAGGTTAACCACTTGTGCTGGCAACTGATTGCGGACCATAACGAGTGACCAAAAACCGTACACAATAATTCGTCGCCTTCTTTTTTTAAACTCGTCAGTATGATATCACTGGAATAGAAATTATTAAGAAGTAATAAACTTATCATTTGTTTTGCCTGGGTTACATTGAAATATACTTGAAATGTACCGAGGAAATGTTGCAATTTGAGACAAAAAATTCTCGACGTGCGTGGCACGTCTGTTCAGCGCAAAAAACGTACGTATGTACATACGTACGTACCAACGATTTCACAGGGCCATGAAGTAACGAGGTGGCGAGCGCGCGCGCGCGCACGAATATTTCATATCGTTTCATCGGTCGCGGCAATATTTTTCGAGCCAGACAGGACATTTAAATGGAAAGTAATTAGAGCAAATTTCAGGAATATATTACATATTCGGTAGAGATCGATTGATGTTGTACTTGTAATGATAATGAAGTATGAGCAGACCCTGGTGCCCGGCACAGAATCACAATAATACGTATATCGGGGAAAACGCAGGCGCGGCAACGCCGAACGGTAATTGGTACGTATTTGATGGATTTTATGCCCTTCGTTGATTGAGTAGGTTGTAACCGGTCGGAAAATTGTATATGCCGTGTGCACGCCGTGTGCAGAATAGAAATTCATAACAATTATAACGCGCGCGTCGGCGTTCACTTCGAAATTAGGACTTGCGATTTCTCTCGTTAAACATTTCAGCCTTCTCAAAGACGACGACGACGAGATTTACTTCTCTTTTCCTCGTTCTCTGATCCAGAGACTGGCGAGATAAATAAATATTAAATAAATATAAGAATGAACCGTAATTAAAACACGGAACGGACGATCGTTAACAGCGTAGACAATAGTGTGTCCAGCGTTAAACACTAATTTTAAAACTTTATCCGCCGGTGTAACTGAACGATTAATATTCAAGAGACATTTGCATATTAAACTCATTTGTCGTAGGCAGGTGGCACGAACAAGTGCCAAGAGCGCTGCGTGCTCTCGAACGCGTACGTCGTTCATAAAAATTGCTCGTCGTTAAATAGAATGTTCCGCGAATCAATCGCTGGAAGATATTTAAACTGGTTCTCATAAATTGTAGACAATCCAGACAATCGCTCGAGCGTTGTAAATTTCAACGGTGCCGAACGAAGAACTCGCATCGAAAAAGTGTCAAAAGTGCCACTTTTCATAAGAATCAGGGACCGTTTCGCATCGCGTCGTAAATAGCATCGCGTGACCTAAATTCCCCACTGACTCTGTATCAATTTGCTTTTCACCGATAAACGATCAACTGAAAAAAAAAAAGAAAGAAAAAGAAAAGTACACGAAACAAACTGAAACCACGTAAACTAAAAGAGACGAGCACACGCGCGTAAAAGGTACGAGATCATCGTGCACGCCGCACGGTTTCAAACAAACGCGAAGATCGGGTCTTCCACGAAGAGCGAAAACGAACAAGAGGAAAAAGAGAAACACAATAGAAAGATAAGTATCCGCACAAAAGGCGCAAGTACACAAAGAGGAAGAGGAAGAAGAAGAAGAAGAAGAGAGGTTTATTCGATTCTTTGTAACATGGTTAGACGAACACACGGCGTTATTTGTCTTGCACTCGCAGCGCGGCCGGAACGACACGGACGAGGAGGAGGAGGAGGAGGAGAGGAGAAAGGAGAGAGAGAGAGAGAGAGAGAGAGAGAGAGAGAGAGAGGCACTCTTGCCCCTTGGGAAGGGTGGCTAGGTGTCCGGGGGAAGGTAAAAGGTAGCGATGGTAAGGGATGTCACACTTGTTGCTGCCTCCTGAAATTCCTCTCTTCCGACGTGTTCGCTTCGCTTACGTCTCGATCGCGGTTCTTTTGCGTGTCTGCTCGTATGTTCAACTCTCTCTCTCTATATATATATATCTATCTATCTTTCTCTTTTACGTGTTTCGAATCCCGATGCCGGAATTTGGTATTTCCACGAATTTCATAGCCAAAATCTTCCGTCAGACTTGTCCAGTCCAGTTCGGTCCGCTTCTGGCGTTTCTGGTTTTGAAATTCAGCGGAGCGTCCCGAGCGCCGCTGGAATTTTTGTCGTCGAGCCAATTAGAAGTTTCCCGCGGTACGTTTGCACGTGGCGCTTCCCTCATCTCGTGAATCAAACGGTACTCCGTGGCGGAGACTTTCCTTCTCTCTCTCTCTCTCTCTCTCGTTTCACGTCGAATTAAACCTTTAAACCGGCCGGTGAAGAAAGTTTTGCGCATTGTGACTGAAACCGTGCCGTCCCGGTTTCGTTCTCGGGCCAGATAGAGCTGGATAGTCGCTAGTTTCGCGAAATTGAAACCGGAATTTTCTTCCGTTTCGAAGCGCTCTTTTGTCACGCCTCTGTGACAATAGCAGCGTAGAGAACGATTCCTCTCTCTTCTCTTTTGGCAGCGAGATAAATGTCTCTGACCACGTGTCGATCGTGCGCGAGGAAATAAACGGAAGAGTGGGTGGAAAATAATTTCTCTGGATATTTCCGGGCATATCTTGCATGTATCGTTTCGACGAAGCGCGCGCGCCAAGCCGACCGCGAAGCGTAGTTACACTTAAATCGAACAAAGGAATTTTCGGCGGACGCTTATTATTCGCGCAAGTGTGGTTCTCTGGCTTTGTGCTCGAATGTTTTTCCAGGCTAGCGTCCCGACGTAGCGATCGAACGTGCATATTATAGAGAAAGAAACAGAGACAAAGAGAGAGAGAGAGAGAGAGAGAGAGAGAGAGAGAGAGAGAGAGAGAGAGAGAGAAATGCGATTCAACTGGCAGGCCGACAGGATATCGTCGACTAATGAATTTCATTTGGTTCGTTGCGAATGCAGAATGGGTCGCAATTACTACGGACACAAGGCGCGTAGGAAATTTAATCGGGCTTAATTACTGCACAGCTCTTCCGGAGTGGCGTCGATAATCGACTGAAACGCGTCGAATCGGTCAAACCGCCGTAAGCTTCCGATACATTCTCTCGATACGAAAACGACGACGACGACGACGACGACAACGATGACGTTGACGCTCAGGCGAATCCTCCGCGTTAATCCGCGTTTATTAAATTAATCGTAGGGCGCCGAGTAGAGAAGAGGGCGGCAAATATGTCGTGTCGATGACGGTGCGCTTGCAACGCGCTGCATCAACGCGAAACGCGTTGCAGCAGCTGTTGTCTGGAAATTGATCAGATCCCTGTTTTCTTATCCGACAGTTTTGCACCTGTCGATCTAACGATAGACGATAGATACGTTTCAACTATTTGGCTCGCGGAACTATTTCAACACTTACCAAGGTAGCAAGTTTTTAACGAATACTATTGCACGCTGCTCGCAAAAATTAGAGAATTTCAAAATGAATGTGAAGCGATAAGTGTTCTGGAACAGAACATGCTAGTCTGCTGGACAAGTAAACGACAGTTACGATCGACTCACTCCAACATCTGGCAAGGGATTTTATTGACGGCCAATAGGCAATAACTATGTCGACTTTCTCTGTCGTCCCTTTTAATTGCACTTTCTTCTGCATTGAAGAAGGGACTGGGAAAGGATCGGCATGGCAAACCAAAGAAAAGAGCCTTTAGAAGACACCTTTGTCCGAGGTGTGGAGGGAATCTAGTACTATATTAGTCAAGTACAGTATATAGCACAGGCATGGAGCTTATCTCATACAGCAATCATGCAGTACACAGTCAGTCACAAGCAATTAGTCACGAGGAGAGCTAGCGTGCCCTCTCCCGATTCATGACACGCCCACATTCATTACAATTAACATTTGTATAATAATAGTGAAATATAAGTATTTATTCTACATCTCGCCCTCGGCGGCTGTAAAAGGCACGACGAGAGAACGACCAGCGAAGCGTTAGCAACTACCGTTCACCGTCACCGCTGCGCCGTAACAATAAGAAAAAGAAGTATTTGATTTTCTTTTTTTTTTTTTTTATTCTAAACAAGAACATCGGAAAAGCAAACGACAAGTCAAAGAAAGTTGCTCTTGTGTAATAAAAAAAAAAAAAAATATTCAATATTCATTTTGAAATAATTTTTAGAGCAGTATATATTACCATTATTGGTGATTATCTTATGGGACAGTTACTCTTTCTCTCGCATGAAATTTGACAATGTCAAATTCCTGGAGGAGATGAATCAATTAGAATTTTGTATTCGTTCTCGATTCATTTTATTTATTTACTTTTTCTTTTAAATTATTTGGCGAACAATTACTCAGTGCTAACTCTCTGAATTATGTAGAAAAAAGATTAAAAAGGAATCAGTGTTTGCTCGATATTTGAATCTGAATATTGTAACAGACTCAGTGAAAACAAATATAACAGTAATAGGTGTGAAAGTTTAAATTTTCATGGGAATGGCGATGGAGAGACGCAGCGATTGAAATATTTATGCGCATCGCGTAAAGCCACGTTCGGAAAATTTATACAGGTTTTATGAACGCTACTTATTGATGATGCAGGCATTCAGCGGCGAATGATTGACATTACACCGGCGTTCTATAATTATAATTTCGACGTACAGATATCTGACAAAAATGCGTCGAGATGAAAGATCGCGGCAGCAATCGATTTCGTTCGTCGATGGACAAGCACGAATTTAATTGCTTACCTGAAATTCATTTATCTGGAAAGTGTACGATCGTGGAGAACAAGATGTACGTACGATCCCGTGGACGAGAGTCGTGAAAGTGGTTTAAATATGTTTACTGTGAAGTTACGTCGAGTAGAATTTAATCGATAATAATGAAGCAGTGAGAAACATCAGGGATGAGATATTCGAGGGATATTTGTTTCTAGTGGAGTTAACGGTAGGTCATTCTTTGCCGGAGAAATTGCAAATTAACCTATATTCGTTTTAAAGAATACTCCTTTTAACCTACATTCGCATTAAAGAATTTACTCCTCTAAATTCTCGTATCAAGTACATACAGACGTACGGAAAGATTTTATTTCGCTTCTACATGTAGCCCGACATCGAATGAAAATTAAACGTCGCGTAATTGTGTTTCTTTTTTGAAGAAGTAGAAATTTTGAAAAAGATACTAAAGCGATAACGCGGCTAATTACGTTGAAAATTTCGTACAAAAGTCGCGCTCTCCGTTACGAGGGACATTATTATTAGCTCTGCAAATGCTCTCGGTTGATGAATGTCGTTAAATAGGTTAAGACCGTCTTATTTCTCTGTTGTTTCTGATAATGTTCTTGAGCGTTTGCGACTCGATAAATTCCTCCACGGACCTCCTCTCGAAACGAGCACGGTAGTCAAATAAAAAAAAAAAAGACCAAAATTTTACATGTATCAAAAAAAAAAAAAAAAAAAACGATCAAAACAAATAACTAGCAACTTTGTGCCTTCGACTTGCGAAAGATCAACGTTCTTCCAACGTTAGACGGATAAAAAAATGCACGTACTCGCGCAAATAACATAAATCAGGGCCGAAACACGAACGGTTTGGGGGAGGTGGGGGAACGATCGCCGTCCCCGTTTGAATTTGCGCCCTTCTTAACAGCTGTAAAGTTTGAATAATGATCTTGTTATGAACAGTTCGCGTAGCTCGCCGCTGGCCGTGGCTCTTGCTCCTCGTTTCACCCTTCATCTTCCGGCATTATCCTCTTAAAAATCCCGGCAGCCGAGGCCCTCTCGCGTTGGTAATGACCGCAAGAACCAGGAGGGAGCTCGTCGTGCACGTTAATTTCTTCCCCCCGCCAGCCCGAAAACCAATTAATCAGGGTTCGCTTCATTGAATTGTTTCGCGCTGTCTCGTCCAACCGACCTGCCCCCCCTCGACCTGTCTCTCTCGGGAGGCACGGATAATTTTTCAAGAATTTCATTTTTTCGCCGACTGCGCCGTGATCGGTCAGTCACGTCGACTCCCTCTCCGCCATCTTTCTCTCCTCGCTCTGCTGGATGATAGAAATCCAGCTCGCTTGAATTGCCTCGAACGAGCGTCGAGGCACTCGAGTTTTCGAGACTCGAGCGAAAAGACGAAAGAGTGAAGAGAGAAGGCCGGCCGAGCGGAAGACGAGCCGCTTACAAATTATGACACAGCTTAAGTAGCTGCCTACCGTCGATTAGAGAGACGGCGGTCAGATTCTGAAGGATCGGGCCCGAGGATTTTACCTCGAGCGTGGTTGTCGACGCTGACTTGTGAGACGTTTAGGCTAGGGGAGAGATTTAACGCTAGAACTACCGGGGACTAATGTTCAAGAATCGAGTCAAAGAAATTCGAATACAAGGAATAGGAAAAGATTTATGATACTATAGTGAACACGAGCTTTTATTCATATATTTTACAGAAACCACTCGAATTTCTAAAAAAAAATGTAACATTGTAAATCCGCAAAATTATTCTAAAAAAATTATAAATTGGTCATTTTGACCGCTTTGGTAGTTCTAGTGTCAACGCGTGTACATTGTATCTTCTGTCAAAAGTTATAAGAAACAGTTTTTATCTCAGTTTACATTTACATTTTTCCTCTACCTTGTTTAAGTTTTTCTTTCCTTGCTTTCAACCAAAGAGAGTGGACTTTCAATTGTTATTTTAATTGACATTCAGGCGAAATATTTATTGAACTAATTGACAGAAGCTTGTAGATTAAGTGACTTCTCTTTGTAAGAATAAATTACAATATTTAGAGTTATACACTTTTTATATTTTTGTTTACAAACTAACTATTTGCTTCGAATTTTGCAACTTGGAACGTAACTGGACTTTTGACTTGTCAAACGTTCTCATTGTTTCAAATTTCTGAGACCTGCGGGGTTTCGAAGTATAGTTACGTTATTGTTCCACACATCGAATTCGAGGAAGATATTATTTGTATAATAAGACACGCAACAAGAGGCTAAAGCGATTATCTACGTGTTACACTTTTAACTCGTTAACATGCTTTAACTTGGTAATTGGAAAAGCCGACTTAACTCGTCATCCGATTTGTCAATATCTTGAACTCTTTTTTTTCCTTTTAACGTGCACATATTTACATATTTAGTTAACCGATTAAAATTAAAATTAACTCGCCCTTGTCAACTTTGAATTGCATTCCAAAAGATAATTCTGACAAAGACGAGATTTATTAATAATTAATAAAGTCGTTTCTTTTGTTTTCTCCTAGATTGACAATGACGTGCGCGTTCGTTTGTGTTCGAACACATCGTTTAAGCGTTTACAGCCGTTTATCACGAGAAAAGCAATGTATTTGCCACATCTTGACCTTCTCTGTTATCATTTATTATCGATGCTGGCCATTATCGTTCAAAAATACGCTACGACACGGATGATATAATTTCGCGAATCACTACGAAACAGTTGAGAACATTAAAAAAAAAAAAAAAAAAAAAGTAATTAATTAATCTCCAGAGAAGCAGCGTTCTATCAGAAAACATATTGCCGTTCTTTCTCCAGAAATTCATGCGAGAATCTCGAGAGAATTTTTCATTTTTAACAACCGGCAATAAAGTTTCTTAATTACATCTGTATTTTACAATGTGACGACCGTCGATATCGTTCGTTCTGTTTTGTTTAATTGTTCCAACTTGGCCTCTCGAACGAAGATGCACGAACGTGTATGTGGATACAAATTTTTGAAAATTTGCTTGAAAATCTCTTTAAGATAGAATGCACGTTGCACGGAATCTGAAGATTCGCGCGCAGAGCCGCGAAAATGAAAGTGGCCAGAGTCGCAAACTCTGTAAATCGAGCCAATTACGAAAAAGTTACCAGCCATATGAAACCACGTGGAACGTTCGTTCTACGTACTCTAACCAGCTACTAGCAAAGTTAAACGAGTGTTTAACAGAGAGGTCGCCGAGGTTGCGGACATTTTAATGGCGCATCGTTAGCGCAGTTCTTCAGATTAAATTATTCGAACGGGCCGGCGTTTGCGAAGGATGATTTAGGATCGGATTGCACGCAGGTAAACCACGATGGTCAACTCAGGGCTGGCTGCACGTAATTCAACAGGTGGGTAGTGTAAGGTAGGGTTAGGACTAGCATTACCTCTCTCGCCTTCCTCAGCCTCATTGAATTCCGCTCGTTTACTCCTTTGCCCCTCTTCTCCACACCTATCCTCGTTTACACCCTTTCGAGCCAACTCCTCTCAAGTGCCCACCCCCTCCCCCTCTACCACCCTCGGCGCTGTCATAATCAGCCGCGCGAATCTCGTAGAATTCAGCCCCAAGAAGAACCGTCAGCAAACTCCCCTCGGTTTCATATTTTTCCGGCGAAATGCTCCTCTCACGCTTGACTCTCGCTTTGCGAAAGAAAGAAACTCGTTTCCGCTTTCCGTTTGTTGTTTGACTTTTGCGTTTCTCATTCTATTTTTACTTGTTTCTAATCTAACCGTCACTCTTCAGTTTTGCGAAAAAAGGAAATTGTCGTTTTCCGTTTGTTGTTTGACTTTTACATTTCTCATTCTATTTTTTACTTATTTCTAATCTAACTTTTTCTCTTCGGTTTTGCGAAAGAGAGAAACTGTCGTTTTCCGTTTGTTGACTTTTGCATTTCTCATTCTATTTTTACTTATTTCTAATCTAACCCTCTCTCTTCGGTTTTGCGAAAGAGAGAAACTGTCGTTTTCCGTTTGTTGTTTGACTTTTGCATTTCTCATTCTATTTTTACTTATTTCTAATCTAACCCTCTCTCTTCGGTTTTGCATTTCTCATTCTATTTTTACTTATTTCTAATCTAACCCTCTCTCTTCGGTTTTGCGAAAGAAGGAAACTGTCGTTTTCTGTTTGTTGTTTGACTTTTACATTTCTCATTCTATTTTTACTTATTTCTAATCTAACTTTTTCTCTTCGGTTTTGCGAAAGAGAAAAACTGTCGTTTTCCGTTTGTTGTTTGACTTTTACATTTCTCATTCTATTTTTACTTATTTCTAATCTAACCCTCTCTCTTCGGTTTTGCGAAAGAAAGGAACTGTCATTTTCTATTTGTGGTTCAATTTTTTTAAATTTAAATTTCCATTGTTTATTCTAAATTTGTTTTTACCATTTATTGTTTATTTTCATTTCTAGTTTTTACTATTATTGTTTTTTTAATAATCATCGATCCAATTTTTACTCGTTGAATCTTTATTAGAATCGAATATTGGACAGTCTTTGTCTTAAAAAGAAAATTATGTAAATGAGAAGAGATCTTGGGAATTATGAAAAATTGGGGGGTTTTACGTTATTTTTCAGTCAATTTCGCAACTAACCTCTGTCGCGAAACACAAAATAAAATCGAGTATCGCGAGTTTCAGCAGGCTAATATAAATTTCTATAATCGTGCAACGATGGTGAAACGAATGAAATTTTACAAAACAGTTCAGACTGTTATAAATTGTAGGTCTGACGCGCAGTATATGCCAGAGACATATCAATTGATTTACGTTTACTTTCTATGTCATGTAACTGTTTGATTGAAAGTAACGATTTGGTATTTGATTTTTCGAGAATAACTGCCCTACTCTTTTATTAACTTTATCGTATCAACGAATGAAAAGTAATATTAAAAAAGAAAATAATAATAAAAAAAATAAAAAGCTCGATTCATATATTTTTTTCTCCCCCTATTGTTTCGGGTCATTTTATTTATTCAAATAAAGACGAACGATTTGAATGTGAAATTTAATTTCGTCGAAAGTTACGACGAATTTTAAATAAATTCATTATCGAACTTCGAATAAACTTCGCTTAGCCGTAGATGAAATTCTACATGCTTTCGTCGTGGTAATCGGGATAAAATACTCTGCGATTAATACAATGGGATACAAAAATGGTAATAAATGAAATTTTAACGTCAGGCATCTCTACTGAATCTACGCTGTTTAATGAACAGGAAGTTGAAGGACCCCTCGTACCATCAATAATCAATCGATCAGAATAATATTTCGATGATAAACCTAAGTTTCAAAGTCGTCCATGTTCGCATGGAAATATCCAAATGGTCGAGCGATTTGCCGAAGTAATAAAGGTTTATCGTTCGTTTGCCTATTCTTCGACTGCTCGCCATTGGATGGCCGACACTACAGGACCAAAAGTTTGCCGATTTAATTTTTATAGTCGTCAGCGTAATATCCATTATACGGCAACGAGTTCCACTCGGTTTCCACCAGTCTAGTCTAGCTCGAAAAATGTTATCTGAGAGTACTGCTTTAGTTCGTTTCGCCTCCGTTTCCCTTTGGCCGTGTTTTCACTCGTTTCTCGCAGAAATACTCGATCTGAGGATTTCGAAATCGCGTAGTCTGTTTTTCTAATAGGTATCCACTATCGCTTATGTCGATAATTTCTTTTCGTATAATTAGATAATTTTAATTGTACAACTAGTCATTGCTTGACTCTGGATGTTTGTGCAAATGTGTGTGTGTTTTTTTTTTTTGTAGAAAATTTTTTATCGTTTTATCGTTGGACGATTCTAAATTTTGCGCATTTCGTATATTTTTTTTAAACCCACATGTAAAAATATATTGCACATGTTATTTATTTGTATTTCTGAATTGTCATTTATACATGTATTTCTGAAATTCGATATTTACTTACTTAACTTTATACACAGGGTGTCCCTAATTTTTTTTGGGAGGCGTCTCTGTCTAATTTAGATTCCAGTAGATTCTATGCACAAAAATTCTAATTAAAGCTGTAACGAAAATTCGAAATAACAGCGTAGCAGGTGTTCCCTTGGAAACAACATAAGAACAGATCTAATCTGTTTAATCTGTGCTTTTCTTGTGAATTTTCTACAAAATGAATTGAAGCCAGAGATTTTTCGACGAAATTTGTGGATACAGTTGGGTAATTGTCCTGCAGAACACTATGCAGCACAAGTGCTAAATCAGCGTGATTCGCAAAGATGACTAGGTCGAAGAGGACCAATTCCTTGGCCAATTCCAAAGTCACCAGACCTCACGCCGCGTGTTAAAACAAACGTTTACCACGCAAGAATCGTTGCAAAGAATTTGTAATGCGTTCAACTAGCAAATCAACAATATATATAATATCAAATTCGATATGTAATAAACTCAACTTTTGATGCGTGTCAAGCCTGAGTTTTTAAAAATGGACAACGCTTTGAAATGGAACCAGCGCGGGAAAGAAGACACAGTTTTTTTTCCATTTCTGCTTGCAGAATCTACTGGAAAAAGTAGTTGGAGTTCATATACTAAAATACTTATTCGTCTATTACTTTTCCTTCGACTTAAGGGAGCATTCTGGTAATCTTGAAAGAAATCGACTTTTTGGGGATTTTTTGGAATGCAGTTTTCGCACACAGATTTATTCATACTTAAAGAGTATTCACAATTTTTTTTTAACGAAATTAATGAAAGTTTTGGAAATTGTATAGCCTTAGGTAAAGCATGTTTTTAAAAACGGGTTCGAATGGCTGACGTAATTCTATTCCACCTGGTTATTTGAAACTAAAAAACCAAATTGCATCTTAATTAGTATAAATATGGCTATCGCATGAATCACGGGAACAGTGAAATTTCGAAAATTTAAAAAATGGTAGCATTTTGAAGTTGAAATATCGATTTTCCTTGTCCTTTTCGTCTTTCGGATGGTAAAAAAAAAAAAAATTGAGAAACTCAGATTTTGAAATTCGTGGTTCACGCGATAAAGATATATCCGGTGAAGATCTCCTCCAAATTTCAAGTTAATGAGTCAACTAAGACGTGAGATATCCTGTCAGCCAGTTCAAAAAGTATGGATTCGAGGAAAAAACACCCGTTGTACAACAATATTCATACAATCAGTCGAGCAGTACAAAAAATAAAATATTATAAAATAATAATAATATAAAAATAAATAATAATATTGTAAAATAAAATATTTTTTGAGAAAAACACATTTGAAGTTTTTGTTACTCGTTGTACAAAAATATTCATACTTACGTTGCGAGCAGCGCACCGTTTCTTTTAAACATCTATAGCTTTGCTAATTTTACGAATTCAAACAAATCTTTTTACACGGGCATTGCCAAAAGCATACACTTTGAGAAAATGTAAAAAAAGAAAATCAATCTTTTGAAGCCGGATTACCAAAATAATACCCCCTTAAAAGAAACTCGCGTTTAGAGACAGATTCTACCAACGCAGCAAACCAAGTTTCGAGCCGTGTTGCTCCGTTTGCTCAGTTGCGTAATGCGCGCGAACGAACAAAATGCGAGCCGGAAAGTGACGAAAAGAAATACAACGGGTCGGTAAATTGACGAAAAAGAAGGAACGCTCGATGACTGGGTCGTTGGAACGCGGCCGAAGCGCGATCGAACGCACGATCCCTTTCTTCTTTCGCAGCGCGCACGGCGGCGGTACGTATGCACATACGTTCAATTGCATAACGATGCACACGAGGTGGACGTGGCGCGGGGACGTAGCGCGACGCGATTCTACGGAACGGAAAGGGACTCAGGAGGGAAGGAAGAGGAGGACGTGGACGAAGAAGAAAAGGAATTGCCGCGCGGTGCGTGCCACGCTGTATACGCCGCGAGGAGGAAAGAGAGAGGGCTGAGCAAATGCGTCGAACGAGCCTCCGTTCCGTAGGACAGATCACGAGCAAGACGGAGAAAGAGAGTAGGTACCGGAGCGAACAGGGCACGGGGGCTCGAGGAAGGAGGATGGGGCAGGAGGAGAATAGATAAAGCAAAACGAAGAGAGGGAACTCTAATTGAGATCAATTGCGACTCAGCCAGGGTCAACTCACTCCGGGCGATCTCTGGATGCTACTACTACTACTACTATGCTTTTGTTTGCGCGTGTTCGCGGACGTTGGATCGCGTGGACGAGACGCGCGTGGGCTGCATAGCAAGCAGACGGAATTAAAGATCAATTGCCCAGCGATTCTAGCCGTGAGAATGCCGCGTTTCGCACCTGATGAGACCCGGGTGACGAGGCTCCGGACCCTCGCCGTCTGAAAATTAAACAACCTTCGCCGCCCGGTAGTCCGCGATGTCGCTCGTGTTGTTGTTTCGCGCTCGTCGGCTCTTTGCTCGCGACCGTGTCCGTGTCCGTGTCCGATCGCCCGTGAAATCGGTCGCTTCGTTCGATTCGCAGTTGAACGGCTCGACGTTTCGTCAAACGACGGTCTCTTCTTCGCACGGTCATCGTTTTATGTCGTCCGCGATCATTTCGGCCAATGCGCGATGCCAACAGGCCTAACGACACGTAATTCATCGTGATTGAGTTAGCGAACGAGGAACGCGAGAGACTTACACTTGGGGAACTTACACTCGAATTGTTCGTCGGGATTTTTACGTGCAACGGCAAGTTACTTTCGATCCTTCGTAGGAAACGACTACCTCGACGTAGGAGCAAGAGCAACGTTTCCGAATGTTGGTTAAAGCGCGCGAAGTAATCGATGTTCGATAAGATATTTTTGAAAAATACGAGGCAAATGTGTCAAGTTCTGAAATGACCTTTGGTAAATGGCGTCACGTAAAAAATTTTTACTTCTTTTTTTTAAACCACTGTTGAATATCAAGAGTGATTCCAATCGTAATTACAAAGTTCAGCTAACATCGAAACACTCGACGATGAATGATACAAACTTCTTCGTCTCGTTCGTCTCGCGAAGAAATAATCATTCGTAGAAAATTAATTCTATTTAGCAAGAAACGAGAGTATTACATACAAAAATATCTAGATGTACAATCATGTCTTCGATTCTGTTTATCTCACTAAAATTTTGACGGAGAAAGGTCTTTTTTCCTCGTTTTCTCGATTCAACGATAGACTGAGTTCCTTATGGTCACGAGCACGAAACGCATTCTTACAGTTCTGAATGTTTAGTGAAAATTTACAATAAAAGACCTAACTAGCAATAGAGTGTTTGTAATTTCCACTAGATGAAACAAAAAAAAAGTCTGAAAAGGAAAAAGAAAAATATAAAATTGAAACGCAGAAAATTTATAGTAGACCTAACTAGCAGTAGAGTGTTTGTCGTAATTTCTACTAGATGAAATAAAAAAATCTGTTTGAGAAGGAAAAAGAAAAATATAAAATTGAAACGCAGAAAATTTATAGTAGAAGACCTAAGTAGCAGTAGAGTGTTTGTCGTAATTGTCACTAGATAAAACAAAAAAATCTATTTGAGAAGGAAAAAGAAAAATATAAAATTGAAACGCAGAAAATTTATAGTAGAAGACCTAAGTAGCAGTGGAGTGTTTGTCGTAATTGTCACTAGGTAAAACAAAAAAAAATCTGTTTGAGAAGGAAAAAGAAAAATATAAAATTGAAACGCAGAAAATTTATAGTAGAAGACCTAATTGCTAATAGAATGTTTGTCGTAATTTTCACTAGATGAAACAAAAAAATCTGTTTGAGAAGAAAAAAGAAAAGTATAAAATTGAAACGCAGAAAATTTATAGTAGAAGACCTAATTGGTAATAGAATGTTTGTCGTAATTTCCACTAGACGGAACAAAAAAATCTGTTTGAGAAGGAAAAAGAAAAATATAAAATTGAAACGTAAAAGTCGGCAATTTGCAACGCGCGTTATGAGATTCTTCGTCGATATTTTCAAAAGAGAATGGTTCCCGAGTGGAAAGCGCTTTTCTCCCTTTTCGGCTCGCTTTCACGCCCTTCCCTCCTTACAAGAGGCTCTCGCAACTCCCGAGCAACTCGCTAAGATCTCGCCGAGGGAGAAAACGGTGGTGTTGTTATGAATGCATCTTGGGGTAATGGCGTGCCACTAATAGTTCAACGAGTCGTTTCTCTCTCCATCCCGCCTTTGGCTCTCGCTGTTCCTCCAGATTCCGTCGCTTCGGCCGCAACACCGAGCTTCAAGACGCACGATCGCGCTTCCTTTATCTTAAATTACGACCTCCGCCGTTTATGGTCAGCGCGAGAAAGCAGAACGTCGTGAGAAGAGAAAGAAAATGAAAAACGCTCCCTCCTTTCTTGTTTCTTCCCCACGTTCGTCGAACATCCAGAGACCAAGGGAAGAAGCACGATCAGAGGAGAGATCTTTTCGTCTTTTTGATATCGGAGGGCGCTCCAACGCGCGATCCAACTTTCGATTTCGACGTTTTTCCTTGGCTTCCTGTCTCGCTGAACGGCGCTTCCGTCTGCGGACGCTCTGTTAATCGGCCGTGATTCCATCGAAGAGGTCGGCCTCTCGACGCCGCCACTCTTCGTGCTTCTTAATCCCCGTTTCTCGTCGTTTTTACTCGTCGTCGAGCCCGACTCTTTCACCTGAGAATCGCGCGAGTCTACACGCTCTATGTTTGCGTTCTCTTTGAATTTTCTTTCGATTTACTTGTACTCGGCGTGCGTAATCGAGAAGGCACAAAGCTTAAGAAAAGTCGTACACTCGACGAAGAGTTGTTGGTATTTTAAACTGCAACGTTCGTGGAAAGAAAATTCAGCTGGTCTCATTTTGAAGTCACGCGGCGTCTAATTCAACAGTCCCAAGTTCGTTTCCCTCGGTTTTTGATGTTCTTCGCATCACGCAGCAGGATGGGAAAGCAAAGAAACTGTGAAAATTCAAAAGCGTCTCTGGAAATCACTGAAAAATTTTTCTCACCACTGAATCCACCATAATCTCGAAGACTGAAGTTTCGTCTTTGCGTTGATCCTTTGAAACTTGCCTCGCGATTTCTTTCCTCGCCATTTCGTTGAACTCTGAACTTTGTTAAATACAGACAAAAGTTCAGGAAATCCTAAAAAATGACCCCTATTTAATTTTAGGCTGACAATTCCATCGTATTTCTGTACAATAATTCATTATTTGAGGATTTGTATGATCTTTTGCTGTCACGTTTGTTTCGAACGTACTGTCCAGCAATTCGCTACAAATTAAACATAAACTCCAACTAGTACATGAAAATGGAAGTTTCGTCCGGGGTTGATAGGAAAGATTACGAGTTTCGGATTCAGAAATGCCGAGATTTACGCGAGATTATAGTTCTCAATGAAATCTATGGCCGACGCGTTCCCTCGCAGTTCTTTTATTGGGAATATGGATGCGTTGAATGAAGTGATAGATGAGCAGCGTCAAAACAGCGGTACGTATTCCACGTGGAATCGGCATTAATCATTCGATAGTATTTGCATTATAATCATAAGCCGTAACTTGATATTAAACGACAGTCGCGCGAAAGACGCGCTGTTATTCAGCAAATATGGAAGTAATCTTGTAATTAATTTTCAATCGATCTACATTTTGTTTTCAATGTAGAGTGAAAAAAAAAAAAAAATTGGATCAACGTAGAAGAAGAATTTGACACTCGCGGAGGAATTATCTCTGCCAAATTCGTTTCGATCTCTTGTCTGTCTAATGTAAGCACGATAAACTTCGATCTAATTACCTCATGAACACTCGCTTCCAGTCACGAGTATTATAAATTATCTTCAAATATCGTTCGAAGACTTCTCCGAGTCTAATTTTTCGCAAAGAAACTGTCTCGCGCCCATTCGAGATTTACCGGTGGTTAAAGCTATAAAAACTTGTCGAAACAAAATTTAAGAAAGCAGAAGAAGGCTTGTAATAGAATAAGGATCGAGATGTTTAAACATTCCTCGACGAGAAATTACGAACTGGCGATTTTCATCATTCCCGGTGGTTTCACTGTTAACCACTTGCGCTGGGTTGCGAACCATAACGAGTGACCAAAAACCGTATACAATAATTCGTCGCTTTCTTTTTCAACACGTTGGTATGATACCACTGGATAGAAATTATTGAAAAGTAATAAATTTATTATTTGTTTTGCCTGGGTTATACTTAAGTATATTTAAAACTGAGAAAATATTGCAATTTTGGGACAAAAAATTCTCGACGTGTGTGGCACGTCATTTCAGCGCGAGAAGTTGAAGACGAAAGGAAAGGGGTGGAAAGAAGAGCCAGGCAATCTCATTAACGTGCAGGCTTCCAGCGGTAAATTTAAATTTGAAAGCGCAGAAAGCAGAAAATAGATTGTAATGCAATAAAGATCGAGATCTTGGAGGAATCCGTCGCTGTAAATTGTACGAAAAAATTACGAACTGGCCGTTTTTGACCACTCCCGGTGGTTTCTTCGCTGTTTAAAGACGGGAGGAAAGGGGTGGAAAAAGAAAAAAGTGCAGGCAATCTCATTAACGTGCAGGTCTCCAGCGGCAAATAAGAAGCTAAGCCGTGGTCTCGGGCGATCCAAGATGGGGACATCCGATTTCAGGGCACAGTTACCAATCGACAACGACGCCGAACTCTTTAATCACGGTCGCCGTGGTCTCGCCGAATTTGGGATTCAAATGTAGCTGCCGCTCTCCTCCTCGTCCTTGTCGTCGTCGTCGTCGTCGTCGTCGTTGTCGTAGTCTCTCGCTCCAACACCTCAACGCGGCCGGATTTCGATCTCTTATCCGTTCGTTCCTCTTCCACCGTGCTTCTCATTTCTCAAGCCCGCTCATCCTCCTCCCGTATCTCCATCGCGCGACTTCACGGAGACGGTGAGACTGCCTCTTATTCCCTCGTACGTTCGAGTTTAGATCGCCTCCCTTTTATACGTGCGCGCACACCACACGCGCGAGAACGAGGTTTCCGCGCGCGCGGGATCTATGTGTGCCGAGCTCAGTGTTCTTCAACTAGACCGACCGTGTTCGTTCATCACCACGTGGGAGTAGGTCGATGCACCTGTCGATGCCGATGCACATGTCGATACGCGCCAAGGCTGCAGATCACGACGACATTTTGTCCCCTCGTTTCTCTTCTCTTTCATCTCCGTTTTTTTTCAGATAAATTTTGATAATGGAGTGCAGTCGATAAGCGAGGATTAGTAAGGGGGAAGAGTAAGCGACAAGTGGAATTTTTCTGCGTTTAAAAGAAATATCTAAACAACAATATTCTTTAGAATATCTTTATATTATTACGTAGAGATTCATTTTTCAATCGTACGAATTGTACCTGCGAAAAAAATTTGAATTTCTGCTTTTGATGGAAATCTGTAAGATTTTATTCGTGGTGTCAATGTAATTTTAGAACAAGTAAGAATAGTTCTAAATTTAGAACAAGTAGGGAAGAACGCGATAAGTTATACTTTCTGTGGGAGAGTGTGTATTTTATATTAACGTTGTTCGTTCTTCTTTTGTTGCTTCGTCTCTTATCGTCTTGATGCATTACCAAAGAATTGGCGCGATTAAATTAACGTTTAAACATTCTGATAATTTATTAGCGTACCACGCCATAGAATCAGAAAGAGAGATACAGCGCGGTTATTTTCCAGAAAAAAGTCGAATCACTTAATAAATTCTTATCAGTCAAGATCCAATTTCGAGAAGCATGATCTTGCATGTTCCCCCGTGCAATAATAAAACGATTCGACTGATTCATTCCGAGTTAACCATCTAAGTCTCAGGATTTTATCACGTTATTATGTGAAACGTTGAATAATTAATATCTCGTTTGAGATCAGTTTACTTTCTCTATTTTCTTTTTCAGTGTTATCACTAGTTACGAGGTAACTTTCAATATATCCGCGTTACAAAGCATTTTTGTAAATTTCATCTCATCGCGCCGCGCGCAAGCAACCTGACCACTTTCATCCATTATTTACTGCTCAGTCAATTTTTATTCCCGAAATTCCATCAAATTTGAAACCTTCTCCGTATCAAACTATTGCTATCCGCGTGACAAGCTCGATATAACATTTTTACATCAGCACAGGTACAATCTATTCGCTACTCGGAAGAAACTATACATACATCTTCGTGGAGTTATAATTGAACGGATTTCTCGATTCGGATCCTCCATATCTCTGCCGAGACTAAACTCTCAATCGAATAATTGATTCAATAGCCGAGTACGCAGCAAACAGAAGGAAAGGAGAAGGAGAGATCGAAATTTTGGTCGTTCCTTCTGTGTGTCTTGTTCCCTGTTCCGACGTTCGTATCGCGGCGATTGCGATCGGTGGCCGCGGGGAAGGTTGACGATCACTGGTCCAAGGGGTCGAAAAGAACGCGGAGGACTAGAGGAAGGGAGAGGTAAGGGTGAGAGTGGGTGGAGAACGCGCAGGGGTCGGGAACACGGTGGATACGAATACTATAGTCGGTCTGCGCGTGAGCGTCGAAACCACGACTGCACAGCCGGCCGTGTCGACGCCGCCGCTGCCGCCGCCGCCGCCGCCGCCGCCGCCGCCGCGACGCCCGGCGCCGCCAGACTTTGGGTTTCAGATTAATGGATCATTTTTCTTCCCTCGACTCGACTCGACTCGACGCTCACCTACCAGTCTGCGAGCTCACCCCTACGACCACCTTCCTGCACCTTCGAAACTTCCATCTTCCGCTCGCGTCGTCCTCCTCTGCTCTTCCTCCCTCTTTCTCACTCTCTTTCTCTTTCTCTTTCCCTTTCTCTTTCTCCCTTCCTCGTTCCTCCGCGCGATCCACGGTTATCACCCCTCTCCCGAATGCACCGTGCACCAGTGCACTTTGCGATTTTGAATGCGGCCTGCAGCCAGAGAGGAGGCAGGCAGCCAGCCACTCGCGCGTCCGCGATGACCCGCTCGCTTTGATAGAGGACTCGCCTCGGAGATATTCCTCGAATCACCGTTTCGAGCACAGCCGTTCAAGAGGGTGAGAGGAACCCTCGTTCTCGCGGGAATGATTTATCATTGCAGGCAATTACGCTGGATCGACGACGCGACTGCGCTTCCACGCGATTAGGTGATTAAAGAAACACGATCGCGACGTGGAGAAAAGGGAGAAAGAGCAGTTTGCTCTATTTGTTGGTGCATGTTCTATGTCTGGAGAGCGGTTCGCGGATATTAGCATCGCGGCCTTGGTTGCAAATGTAACAACAGTGTGCGCGTGTAATCTTCTCGTTAATCTTTCGCTAATTTGCGCGAGATCGATGCCTGTTTCTCGAGATAGCACGCAGGGGTGCCATTGGTCATCGAATTCTGTCTAAAATATCAACAGTTCTCAACGTCTTTGCTAGCTTTTGGTAAAGTCGAAGGATCGTTATTCAGTGACAGACTGAAATTACGCGGTAATTTCACGCGTTCGTACAACCTTGGTTTGCGTTTCTCGCTTCTCAACCCTTCTTGCACCCTTTTCGGTATTTTCCTTATGCTCTTTGTTGCATCTGTTTCTTCTTTCAATTTTTATTTCCACGATGTGAAAATAAAAATGACACGTTTCTAAGGATTGAAGCGAGTTTCTCTGACACGTCCACTCGGTATTTAATCACTCGTCGTGATAATTAATTCTATCGCTCTCAGAACAAATACTCGATAGTAATAAATGATAAGATATCGTGTAAATTATTAGTACGTACGTATTTCCCTTTTGCAATACTCCAATAGTTAATTATTTAGAGCTCGTTGAATTTTAAGAGACTTGTCAAAGAAAGAAACATTTTCCTTCGTTTTATTATCCTATTATGTATATTATCATACCATACTTTCATTTTATAGGTTTTATGTGCGAAGTATATTTACTAGTGTGCGTATTTGCGTGATATTTTGATAGTTAGATTTTCAGAATTGAATTTTAAGACACTGTGTCAAAAAAAAAAACATTTTCTTTTGTTTCATTATTTTATTACACATATTATCGTCGTATATACTCTCATTTTATATACGAAGTACATTTGAACTAAAACTTTTCAATTTTATATCTCTGACGTTCATAAATATTATAAACATATAATATCAATTACTATGAATAAAAGCATTCCACCAAGTGATCAAATACTTGTGAATGGTAGTTTTAAAATTTGTCTAAAATACCAATTTTTCGAAAAGTACTATTTTGTATGTACGGAGTGTCCCATTAATAGTAAGGAAGTGATTCTATGTTTTTTCATTAAAGCATTCGTTTTCGAGAGAATCGAGCTTGAAAATTTATCATTAAGTATATTTAAATTTAGCCAATTCTATACGTGAAAGGAAAGAACAATTAACAGAAAGTTATTCCATAAAATTCCTCTCCAAGACGCTTCCGTTTCCGTGAAAATCGAGTTTGAGAATTTATCAAGTACAACATATATAAAGCCTATTTTTCTATATAAAATGACGCCTTAAACGAAACAAAATTTATTCTACGCTTTTCACTTACTTTTGCGCATAGACTGGCCCCATGTCGATTATTCAGATTCAAGTATATACTTGATAACTTTTCAAATTCGATTCGCTCGGAAACGAGGACTTGTTAACGAAAAAATGTTATTTCTCTCTTTCGACTTGTTTTTTTCACGTATAAATCATCTGCTACTCGGTTGTCACCAGTTATTGGACACCATGTCAATTTTCTAATGCAACACATGTTCGTTCTCCAAGCGCTCCCGATCGCAGTCGCCAGACGCGTAACTCCTTGGCTGGAAAAGAAAAATTCGCGTCGTTCGCTGAAATCTCACGGTTAATTCGTGTTAGTGCGCGTCCCGGAAAAGCCACTGCCCAAGTGGCTCTTATTTTGCGAGCATTACCACATCTCGTTTACCAGGGAAATTCCCCCAGTAAATCCGTGCCGGAGTCACTTGGCCGACTCGTAAGAAGCACGGTACACAGCGTTAACCGTCGGGAAGAGGGTGGATGAAGTATCGTTTCGGATGCTCGAAAGTCCAAGTGGCTTACAAATCGCGAATTTCCGTCGCGCCGGCAGCGACGTTTCCGCGTATATAGGTATCTGACGTATCTAGCTATCTGTGCGTCGCGCAGCTGGCTTCTGCCTTTACGCGCGCGCGCGCTCGCAAACAGCAAAATTTGAGAAATCTCGGAACGACACTCGGCTCGCCTTTCGAAAGTTGGAAAGTTCCCCCTGAAATCTTCGTTCCTCCGCGTCGCGGATTTTTATTGCGAACCGTGCACGCTCGTCTTTCGTGATGGGCCGTGACTTCTCTCTTAGGATGTTTTTTTCATTTTTTTCCCCCGTCTTTTTATTTTTTCTTTTTTTTTTTTCTTTTTTTACGAGGTCGAATTCAATACACGACGCGACGTTGAAAAGTTGGTGATTCGACGAACTCGTGGTTTGATGGCTCCAGGAATAGAGTCCCATGTCTCGTGACGCCAATCTTCACGTCACCTTGGAATTTCTAGAATCGACGGATAACGGGTCTACGACCTGCGCCGCCTTCTCGACAAACAAATTTTTTTCGAAACTCACTGCAACATACGGAGTGTAACATTTAACAGAGAATGAAATTGCCAATACGTTCGTTCAGTTGTACTCATTCGTATCCAATTGTATTCGCAAAAGTCGCTCGTCTCACTCAAAAACCTCGCTTCGCCGCAAGTATTCGAGAAGGTATGTCAAAATTGAAACGCAACGAGAAATCCAGGAATTTTATGAACGACGACTCGTGGAACGTGGAAACGTTGACTTAATTCCGGAGAACTTTTTCCAAGGAAATTTTAAATACGCCGAAAGTGTAAAGTGGGAACTTGCGTTCGAAACGGAAAGAAAAAGAAAAGGGAGAGAAATAACAAGATGACCTCGGCACTCGATGGTGTGTGTCGTGACGGTCTCTCGCACCTGAACTTGCAGCTATCGAGCGCTCAATTGAAATCTTAATGTTCGATGTCACGCACGAAAGTAACGGGTAGCGCGTGTTTCTGCGCTCGCGGCATGGAAATCGTCGGCCACGAAGTCGAACGAGTAGCCGAGAGTTGTGGGAGGAGGAGAAGGAGAGGAGGCTTAAGCTCGATTAATCCTCCTTTAACGGTAATATTCCATTAATCCATCGATAAACAGTTGCATCGTTATCAATGGGCGGGGAGTAACTGGAGGATCCCGACTGATAACGCGTTATCATTAACTACACAATGCTGGAACGCGTTTGGGTAAGCGGAACGCGTTCCGTCACATCCCGAGAGAAAATCGGGGTACAGCCGGATAAATGCAACTGCTTTCCGGGACGGTGCCGGCCGGTTTCAACAGGCAAGTGGGTTAGCCGGCGAAACTCTGCCCGGTGTAACCTTCTTTTCGGCAATTCTCGTGCCGAAAAAGAGTCTCGGCCTCGATACCCGATGGCAGAAATCGTCCAGAAAAGTTCGACGTATCCGTCTCCGGGGCACACCGATCACCCATCCGTTCCATTCTTTCTTCTCTGTCTCTCTCTCATTATCTCTCTGTCTCTCTCTTTCTTCGTGTACGTGTACATGTACGTTCGTCTGATTTCCGTGTATTTGTACACGGGCTTTGCCAGTATCGTATAAACTCTTTCTCTTTCTCTCGAGATTACTCTCTCGCGCAGTCGTCTCGCAATTATTATGCTAATACGTAGAAATAAAACTTGGAAGCTCTGTCTCCTTTCTCTTTCTCTCCCTTCTTACGTCCGTCGCCCTATTTCTTCCCTGTCTCTCCTATCCCCTATTATTCTTCCATTTCTTTTCGTTTCTTTTCTTTTTTTTTTTTTTTCTCCTCCCACGGTTTTTGTCCCCCTGACCAGCGTTCGTTTTCCCTCTTACTCGCCGCTCCGGCTTCGTACGAAGTCCCGTTATTATTATTAAATGGAATCTCAAGGCTAGCCGGGTCGGCCGGATCGATATTTATCGGATTGAATTGGCGGGGTTGCGCTCGGGAGAATGTGGGTGGACGAGGCTCGATCGTCGTCGTCGTCGTCGTCGGGATCGGAGAGCTTCGGTGACGATGGTAATGTCCCCCCGTTTCCTGTAAACTTTCTTGCCGGATTTCTTGCCGCGATCCGACCCGTGCACCCGTAATTTTTCTTGCCGCGTGGGCGTTCCACGAGCTTAACAAAGCTCTTGCACGCCTCTGCTCGGCCACGCTTCCGTCCCGCCGCGTCGTCGACACGCTCCTTTTCGTCCGTGAACACGGCGGAACGCGACCGTCCACGCCGGAGAGTGGCGTTGCACACGTGTTTTCTACTTGCAACGATACGTAATTTTCAAGCAACGTTTGCACGAATAGAAAACGAAAATCTCGAAGAGGTGTGTTTGCAAGGTTTACATCGTGGCATTTAATTTTTTTTGAATTTTAACCTCTTGCGCTGGAATGACGTGCCACGCACGGCGAGAATTTTTTGTATCAAAATTGCAACATTTTCTCAGTTTTAAGTATATTTAAGTATAACTCAGTCAAAACAAATAACAAATTTATTAATTCTATAATATTTCTAGAATTTCTATCCAGTGACATCATACCGACGAGTTCAAAAAAGGAAAGCGACGAATTGTACACGGTTTGGTCACTCGTTATGGTCCGCAATCAGTTGCCAGCGCAAGTGGTTAGAGCGTAAATTCTCGTGATAGGAATTTAAACGATATCTCTCGTTTAAATAATTTAATCTTATGTAGCAAATTTGCATTCGCGCACAACTCGAGAAAGTATATACTGTTAGAAAAAACGGGAAACTGGCTTTCGAACGGGATCGGATATTATTTATTATATTAATTTGAAGAAACAACGCAATACGAAGTATTTAATACATTTTTCATCTTGTCAATATGCATTTGTTCAAAGTGATAGTCGAAAGAGAATTCATAATAAGTGATATTATTTATAGAATGTAGCACAGTGTCACACGGCTCAAGGAGAGCAGCATAATTTCTGCTTATCCCGACCAAATTATGAAGATGAATGAATAAGATTTTCATAATTAATGAACGGCTGTCGTTGCGACATTTTTGCAGTAGCAACTCGAAAATTGCGTTTTTCTTCGCAAGTTAGCGACATGTAAATTTCGCCATTTTAGAATTTGCTAATGTATTACTGTATGTATTTAGTTCTAATTTAATTGCATGTAAAAGTTTGCACTGTCAGGTATTTCTGATGAATTCACGAATGAGAAACTTTTTCTCACGTTTAAAATGGTGTTTTTGTTTTTTTTGTTTTCGTTAGTCTTCTTGGAAAGATGCTTCAAAATTGGAATTTTTCCGTAGATCGAAAGTAACTTTGTGACACTTTGAATTTTCAAAATGGAAAGTCTTTGTTGATCGATCAATCGGATTAGAAATCCAAGCAACGTGATCGATCTAAGGAATGATCTCATTGTGGTCGGAAAATGGCAAAGAATAATTAACAATGTTGTGTGAAATGGTATATTTATGATAATGGGATAATTAATACTCATTAGTATTCTCAAATCATTTTATATGAAAGACACGAGGGAAACATAAAAAATCGATTTATCTTGATTTTCTGAAGCAAGTGCATTTTCATACCGATAATTATAATGAAATGGACATATTAAAAATTTCAGAGATTGATGGTAGTTCTGATCATTAAACTTACCAGAGATGTATAATTGTTTATCAAATCAGTTGCTACAACGAAGAAATGAATATTTCATAAATCTTGTACAAATCTATATACGTTAGGTTATATAATATCTTACGTAATACTTTACATATCAATCGCTAAAAAAATATTTTCATATTTTCCAATAAACAAGTCAAATTACCAAGAAGACTCGCTGTACGATAAAGAAATAACATAACATTTTCAGTCTTTGCATATAATTTAGCTGGATCTCGCGCTAATAATTTACAAAAATTTGAAAATAGGTGATGAAATGTAAAGAAATGTTTGAAAATCTTCAATATTATATATCCGAGATGTAATCGCGTGTTTATTATAAACTGACATTCTGTCTAAAAGTAAGACTATCGATACGCGTGATTTGACGATTTAACGCATTAAAGTAACACAAAATCGCTTTGTGTTGTTTCTCGTTTTTCTTTCTTCTTCTCTTCTCTCCTTCATCGACCAATAAATACCAACGTGCGTTTCTTGCGTGATCTTGAACGCCTTTTCCCTGAATGCTTTCAATCGAGCAACAGAATAATTAATTATCAATTCCAAGATCAATCGGAAAATTATTCAAGAATTCTGTTCGAGATGCAGCGTAATTTATTCTCGTTTTGCAAAGTGTTAATTACTTGAATCAAGCGATTTACTTTCGCGTTTTGAATTCCTCAGTGTTCGCTGCGTTCAGACAGAAAATCAGCTTGCACTTTCGAGCGAAATTTAATTGCTATTTCTTTTAGAAAATTGTGTCATTACATTGCAGCCCTATTGTAAATAATTACTATCAGTATCAAGCGCGAAATATATGGATAAAATTTCACGTTCTTCAAAACATAAAAGTAATGAGCGCGATAAGAAACGCACAAAATGAGTTTATTGAACTTTCCTGTTCCTCGAAATGTAAGTAGAAGGTAAAAAGGTTATCGCCGCGAGTGACGATCGTACGATGTATCAAAACGTCTGTCTTAATTATGGATTGCATTGCTTATATAACGCTGGTAATCAAATCGTTTTCTTAGTAGCGAATCAGTTACGTAAAACGTGAGATCGGTTATTTATCAATTTCGTTTAACCTTAATATTTGAAGACTTGCGAAATTTTGACACGTTCAATCGTTCCGAAAATTCGGAAGCAAAGTGATCTACACTGATCAAATCTATGTAGACAATATATCATTTTATGTACATCAATTATACATATATGATATATAGTATTATATATGTAGTATCATACTATATGTATCATATATATCAATTATATATATTACACTATATTCAATATATTGCATATACATATAACATTTGCAGCTATTCTTCAATGAGGGTTTCTTTCATCGAGTTCTACATTTTATTCTTACTTTCAGAAAGCGAAATTTTTACAATTACACGAAACTGTCCCTATCAGTAGGCAACGAAATCATTAATAATATATTAATGGTGTGCCAATATTTTATATTACGAAATTGGCGAACGAACATCTTTATCTGTAACATTTGCACAATTAACTGTCAACCAGAGTGCCTCAATCAATTAAGAAACGTCACGGCAGTTGGCTCGATTCAGAAAATTTTTCATCACGTTATCGCGCCTCCTGTCGCGGAGAATACAAAGCACCAAATAAAATCAAGCACCGTAATCTGACATATCTTGCCTATAAATTTCTTTGATCACCCATAACCCAACGACGCCACTCTAGGGTTAATCTTTATCGAGACAATTGATTCCGAGCGCAGCGGTAACTTCCACCAATGGCTCTCGCAATTTTTCACTCTTGGACGCGGGACGATCTGGACGAGCGGTCGCTGAAAATTATCCAGCAGACACGACGTATCTCCGGCATCGCCAAGTTCGCGCTGCTACGCGAAACGACGTGGTTCCTTTATTGCCGCACACGGCCAGTCGGTAAACTCGCCCTATCGTGCTCGCGATAAAGCTCTCTCTCTCCCTCCTTCCCTCCCTCCCTTTGCAATAGACGATCTATTTTTACGCAACCGATCCGGCACGCTTATCGCGGAAACACTAAATCGGCTGTTCGCCGACATAAGCGTTTTTTCTATCTCGTTCGTGCGCCGCGGCTACGACGGTCGTCTTTGGCCCTTGGCTCTGCCCCCACTTGAACGATC
Source organism: Frieseomelitta varia (assembly GCF_011392965.1). Taxonomy (NCBI): domain Eukaryota; kingdom Metazoa; phylum Arthropoda; class Insecta; order Hymenoptera; family Apidae; genus Frieseomelitta; species Frieseomelitta varia. The sequence continues at coordinate 234,830 of NW_025110140.1, forward strand.
AATTAGCGCTCCTTCATGTTTTTCCACCGAAAAAAAAAAAACCGGCAGGACAATTAATGACTCGCGCCTCGCCACTTATCCTCTATACATGACTCGTGTAATTTGTCCCGTGAGATTAGACGGGGAAAAAAAAAAAAAAAAAATAAAGGAGTTTCGCCTTTTTTCTCTGTCGGTGATCCTTGATCCTCGAAGGGCGAGTGCGAAGGTGTTGCACGAGAGATCTTTTGGGGATTTTGATTGTGCGATCAATGATACGATGGATATCAAGAAGCGGATGTTGTGAATAATTCTTTGCTCTTCGGGAGATTTAACTTTTTCTAGCTTCGTCGTTCATTTGTCGAGTAGTTTGATTGAGTACATTATTAATTCGCAAAGGATGAGAAATAAATTGAAGTCGTGAGAGTCAAGTTTGAAAATTTATCGAGTATACGTGCACCGAGTCCTGTTTCAACCTGGACATTCAAAAATGAGAGCTCTCGAACGGAAGATTTTATTCCTTTTCTCCCAGTTTATGAAAGTTTATGAAATTCTTAAAATTTCGTTCTTTATTCCGTCCAGATTGTGTCACTTGCTTCGATGCACTCGGCACGTGATGAAAGATTTATTTGCTAGTTAATAGCGATATTATTTATTATCAATTATTCGTGATAAATATTATCAACGTACGTGAGGCTTTTAACAAGTCGTCAAATTATGCGTAAGCAATGCACGATAAACGAGAAGCCGTGAAAATGGATTTCCAGACTAATTCATCAAGTAGGAATCACTAGTTTTGTTACTTCGTGTGACTGATGTTAAATAACGTGAAATTTTCGTTCTAGAGCGAGAATATCTCGCTTGGAGAGGGAAAGAAATATTGGTTGTTAACGAGGTTATGGAATCTAGAGCATAAAAATCTTAGAGGGTATCTTAAAAATAGGATGTTGACTACCACAGTATATTAATACAAGTGGGCACGGAAGAGATACAAAGGCTTTTAAGCGGCAAAAGCTTTGTTTACGAAAGTGCTTTGTTCCTCGATGTTACTCTCGCAAATCATTTATTAATGAACTGAAATTGCACGATTAAAAATTTCATACTTAATTACCACTAATCTGATTCTTCCATTGAACGTACTACTTATTAGTCATTTCTTTTTTGCCCGGTCGATTTTCCACGCTCATTGTGCGCGCATTTATTCCCGATAATAATACACGCACAGGATGACCGGTTTTAATCTATAAATGCAAATCACTCGCAAACTACCTGTTCAGACAAGAAAAATAGTTCAGACGAGAAATGAATGGTTTCGAGCAAGTAGTAATGTAGTGTACTGGGTGTACACGTAGAGGTTATACGAAGGTCGCCTTCACTTCTTTTTTTTTTTTTTTTTCTTTTTCTCTTAAATTGATTATATATATTTTTTGACTCATTAATCAGCTCGACGAAAACGTATAACCCATGTATGCAGAAAAATTATAAATCTGTTGTACGAAAGACGAAGAAATACAGAGGCGATATTCTTGCATTTATATTGTTCTCTTGCCGTTCACACGTAGAATTGTATAAAATTAAAGTTGAAATATCTCCTGAACTAACAATTTTTCTATTTGACTACGTTTGTAATTATGTCTAGTTTAATTTACGTAACAACGTCGAAAACTGTAATATAATAAATGAAGTGATAAAAAAAACTTGCGAACATCACGGCAGAGATGTATAAACACGTATATAAATGTATAATCATTAACGTACAAGTGGGCATGTATGAGTGTCATTCGGTATTGTCTCTGTTGCGAGTAACTCAATAAAGATACTCTTTATCCCGGCAAGCAATTTTCCACGAAATGGCACGAAGAAACTCAGAGGTGAAATTAATTTCTCGCGGATGTCGTTACCGGAAGTCTGCTTCTTTCCTCTCTTATAGTTTGTTTCCGAGGAGGAGAGGAAGAAGAAAACGAAAGAAGAAAAAAAGAGAGAGAGAGAGAGAGAGAATATTCTTCGCGTCGTCGACTCGGCGTCATCTTAGCTGCGCGTGACTCGCGATTATTAATTATCAGGACGAAAACCCAGATATCGTAAACAGGTTCGGTTTTTCACGGTTGTACCGCGAGGCGAGAGGATTCGTCGGAGGAGACGGGAAATAGATGCTGCCCCTTTCACGCTGACAGATCTTACAGATGCTCGTGTTTTCTGGTGTCCGTGAACATTGTTTAATGCTCCGTCCTGTCAGATTTCACAAATTCAGCTTTAGCCACATTTTTTTGTCTCTGTATGCTAAGACGAGCATTAATTCGTTGCCCTGTCACGACGCGACGCTATATACATATATGTACACCTCGCGATACTCGCTATTTATACTTCGCTTTTAATTTAATTTTAAATTGCCTGGGTAATTTACTTTAATTCTTAAGTAGTATCGCTGGACGTTTTTCGGAATTTGTCGTCTCGATGGGAACTCTCGTAAAATCGAGACAACTTGAAAATTAAATCTTCAAATTCTTAAGCAATTTCGCCGTAAGTCAGTCATCCATGATCCACGAATTATATGTTTCTACTAGTGTGTGTATCTTACTCTAATTTCTGTTTTGTAATCTTCGTATGTTGTATCTAACACGTTTTATCTAGCTTCCATCTTATCTAATCTTAAATTTCGGCGAAATCGGATCAAAATCACTTCGAAATTCAATCCTCGAATTTTACATAAATTGCTGCAGCCATCTATGATCCAGCGATCAATGTCTATCATTTGAAAATAATTTTCACAACGCGAGCGAAATTTACGTTTGAACGTATGAATAGAACACGCAGAGACTATAATGCCCATAAGTAATGTCGTTTTTTTAATACTAATACAAAATTTTATTTCGTTTAAACTATTCTTTTTAATTATTGTCGCTAGATGGAAATGTTCATTAAATTTGAAACACGCGTATAATAATTTTTCAATAAGCTGCCAACTTAATTCTAGCGTCCATCATGTTTCTATTCTAATTTCTATTTCGTAATCTTCACACTTCACATCTAACGTGTCTTATCTAATCTTTTAATATTTTACAATCTTCAATATCTCGATGTTTCTCTCTCTCTTTCTCGTAATGTAACAGAATTTCAATTACAAAGCTCGCTGCTAATCGAATTCAAACTTTCTTTCTTGCCCAGGGAGTTCGCGCGCCAAAATACGCCACGTCGGAACCCTTTATTATTTAACCCTTCCCCGACTTCCTGTCCCCGTTTCTGCTCCTCCCCCCCCCCCCCCCCCCCCCCCCCCCCTCTGCCAGCATCTTGTCTTTATTAGCTTCCGGATATCCGTGTCTGTGCCAGATTTAGGAGAGAAGGAGAGTCGGCCGAATGGCCAGCGACAGACCAGAGAGAAAGGAAGAATGCTAGAGAGAGAGAGTGGTTTAATCGAAAAAATGCGGCGTCTCTCGTGGCCGACATCATTTTCCCTCTGGCGTCACCTCCTGCGTCTCGGCAACGAAATTTTCTGCGGCGGGCACGAACGAGCGCGAAAGATCACGTGGGGGAGCGGTTGGAAAGAGCCGCTGGAGGAGAAGAGCAGTCGTTATCAATGGTGTCAGGGTCCCGTGGCTCGTTTTACCGCCAAGTTATTCAAGTCGAAGATCCAGCTACTTGATCGCGCTTACTTCGCTTCAACTAACTCGTAATCGTCGTGGGTGAGGTTACTGCGTACGTAGCCGACCTTACGATCCGTCGTTCCGCTGCCAGGCTAATTGTCGCCGCTGGAAATGGGTTCGGGCGCTCTCGCAAGTACGTTCGAACCCTTTTATCGTTGAATTCGTACTCTTTGCAACTATTTCCACTGGCGTTTCTCGAGTATAGACTGCACCAAAAGTCATGATCTATCTCGAAAACCGACGGGAATAGCCGGGAGAACGAGGTGAAGGCAATGAAATAGTTTTGTCACAAAGTTTGTGTTGCACGAAAGTAGAAATGTTCGGTAAGCGATCGTCTGTATCTCTGTAGAACTCGTAGCGATGCAGCGTGTTCCAGCATTCATGTTCCAAATTTTCTTACACTTGAAAAAAGAAAAAGAAATCCCATGGTGTTAAGGGGGCGGGACAGTTTGACGAGCCTAAAAATTACGAATACTTTGGAGAGCTGGTAAAACAAAAGTACATATTTGATTAACGCATTATGAACTATAAAAAGCAACATTAAAAAAGAAGAAAAGAGGGCTCTTATTTAAGTTTTTAACGGCATCCTTTTATATAACTTTTTTTTATATTGTCTATCGGTGTGTATGGTTCCAGCCAAACAGGATTAGCTGCAACAAAAAGGCAAAAAAAGTTCAAAAGTAAACAATATTCTCTAGGGATTGACGATCCAACATTTTCATTTCTGTGAAAATTATGAAAATAGCAGCTATTTGTTTTTGATTTATCGAATTTATGTTAAAAATTTCTACGTTTTTTTGTTTATATTTTTCGAAATTGTTAGAAATTAAAAAATATTCGATCGTCAATGCCTAGTAAATGTTACATTAAAGATACTTACCAAGTAGTTTCACAGTAACCGATTAGATTCCGAGATATCTCGCACACCGTTTCTAAAAACCTAGTTTCGAGAAAAACGCATTCAAAGTTTCAGAACGTCATTTCTCATACGTATCCTTTACTTACTTTTTTTACTTGTATCTCGTGACTCACAGTTCTTACAATTCACAACTAAATTGAATCCAAGTCCCCTAATATTCGATTCACCCAGAGTAATATTTAAATCACACGATTTATACTTTACAATACTGCTTAAAGTCGTAAACGGTGATACAAATTCAGTTATTCTGTATCCGTGGATTTATTATTATACCCAAAAATAAGTCGTTTTAAAGGTTGGGGCCTTTTGTATCTTATTTTTAAGACTTTAAACTACTATTTAAAACAAAACAGAAAACCCTTAACGACCGATCCAACGTCCAGGAAAGAGTCTTGTGAAACTTCTTCACAAAATCCTCTCTAATTTTATGCCTTTGATCTTGCACGTTACCACAAACACTCGTTCTTGGCTTTGAAATGGAAATTTTGAATTGCAGGAAATTTGAAATCAACGAAATAACCTCGTTTACAACATTGGCATCTGTGATACATATCGTCGTCACGCCTACACAAAGCTATTTTCACTATCTTTTGGGACGCCCTGTATACTGTAGAATCTAAGCGAGATTGTGCAAATGAAAACAATACTTATAAATAGAGTTGGGAGTAGGTAGATGGATTCGAACTTGTTGAGGCGGGGTTTCATGTAAATCTGACATTAACCTGACAATGAGAGAAGTTAATCCATGAACTCAGCGTTAACTAGTAAAGATTGAAATTGGCGATTAGTTCAGCGAATTTTCGATTATTGAACAATTTTTAGTCTGACAGAGATTTTGTCGAAATATGTTTCTGCTTTTCCTGTGTGTGTACGCGAGCTTGCGAGTCATTATAATTGTACAAATGAGTTTGACGCTTATAGGAAATCTCAATTTTAGAGATCCCAATCGTAGAGATCGTTGTATGTACGAACAAACATGTAACATTTAGAGGAAATATTCAATTAGAATCAGAAATTGCTTAAATCTATTTAACTGAGGATTTGGAAATGAAATTTTGAATCGTTTAATTTTACTCGGTCGAGGATTTGGGATTTGGGTAGTATTGAGGAGTGATTGCGAATTCTGAAAGCAAGTTTGAATCAAAGCCGAAAATTGTTTTCAACCCCGTCCGATCGAAAATTCATAATTTATGTAATTTGGAGGTCTTGTAAAATAACGTGGAAGTGAAGAATATAAAGCGTCTATACGCGTTTCAAATAGTGGATTTGAAACGTGTGTTAAAAGAAACTTCTTTAAAATAATTGACAAAATATTTCCAGTCCATGTAAACGTTCTTCTGGTAACGTATCAATACAACGTAATAAAATTCACATCAAAGCAAGAAAGATACATTGTAATTTTATCACGCAGATCGTCTCGTGGTAAATGTCTAGCTGATACGCAAACGATGCCAATTCACGAAGAAAAACGTCCAGCTCGCTATTTAAATCCGGCTCGGATTATTTACTCGCTACTTATCGCTACTCATCGCATTAACAGCGCGTGGTGCTAAAATACCTTGCTTGAAAAATATAGAAACCGACGTGTACGTGTTTGTATGTGTGTGTGTGTGTGTGTAAAAGCGTTCGTTCGGCGTGTACGAGCGTGAACTCGTTTCGCTCGTTTCTTCGGTTAGGCGAACCGTTTCCCTTCACCAAACCATGCACGGCGGTAAAACAGGCCAATAAAAGTCCGTTTAACCGCTTAATTAAGTCGGGTACGTTTGGAAAAATCCATATTGGTGCGCGAGCATTGGTTGCATCATTCGCCGAGTGTACACGGCTAATCGGTTCCGGCGTCGTTCCTCGGGATTTCTAGCGGCTCGTACCGGTCCGATTTCCTAGCCGACAAATCGTTTAGCCGGTCTTTATTAGCTAGAAGGCTTTAATTAAAAGGGAGCACCGTGACGAATCGATTTTACGGTAGACAAGCCGTATCGCGAGCCAGAGACTCTCTCTCCCCCTTCCTGCCTTGATTTCTGCTGGTAGATTTCAGGTGTTGCTGCAACGCGCGTGTTCCCCGTGACCGTGTTCGATTATCTTGCCGACGATGGATATACGAATTCGTAAGAAATCGTATTTCCAATTTGCGATACGTGATCGAAACTGCATTTGTTGGTTTTAGGTTCACGTGAATACGAATGTCCTTGCAATTTATAAATATTAACCCTTTCGCCGCGATGTTTCGCACCACCGGAGGCGCCGCCACTGAACGCGAGATACCACTCCAAAATCAAGCGTACACTCAAATTGATCGAATCATTTTCGGAGTTAATTCGTTTTGAAACAGTATCTTTTTTTTTGAATTTTGCTGGCAATATCTTGGGCCTAGAATGTTTTCTGCCTAACTCAACTAAAAATCTAACCTCAAACCTAAATTTTTAACAGATTAACAGTTGCATCTGTAGCTGAATTACGGTAGATTAAGAAAGATTTTTTATTACAGTAATTTCATATCGTATAAATATTCCACTGTCGAATACGAAAAATAGAGAGAACCCACCTTAATGGCTAAAGTATATTATGTACTTTTAATACGTGATTACTTCAATATGACTATAGTTGCCGTATTGAAGTAATTACATATTAAATACATATTAATATATATTAATATTATATATTAATTACATATTGAATACATATTAATATATATTAATATTATATGTTAATTACATATATATATATATATTACATATTAATTACATATATATATTAATATTAATATCCGGCGCTCGCAATGAAAGGGTTAAGTGAAAATACGAGAGTTTCAATACTTATGCTCAAATCAATCCTCTGCATTCAGCATTTCGTCCACGTGCAAGAAAAAAATATTACTCCAATTTCAATTACTTCAAATTGTATTGAGAAATTGTACAAAAATTGTGCTGAGACATGATGACCAAATGACTGTTGTTAGTCTTTTTCTTCAATTTTTCTTCTGCCGTGAATCTTATTCGTTTGCAAGTATTTCGTTCATATAGATTGCACGTACGAACGTGAACGTTGAGATACCGAGCAAATACCGGATACAGTAATCGAATCTTGCTTCCAGGCGAGAATCCTTCGATAAATAAAGAGAATAATCTTGTCTCGTCGCGTCGCGTAGGAAGTTGTGCCATCTTGTCTTCCTCAACCGATTGCCAGACATTTTTGATTGAATTTCGTTACTTTCTTTCCAAGCATTAAAAATTCTAAATTGCACGACGTGCTCCGTCCCTGTTGATTTGCAGGTACACATTCGTACGTCATGCGTGAATTTACCGACTGTGCTCCATTATCTTACCTGATGATAGGTTTATCTAATGGAAATAAGCGTTCGGGATGCGTGTTTCCGTTACGTAACGGATTATCAAACACGTTGCCGCGATTGCGTGCACTGTGATTAGATGAGGATGCGAAAAACGAAGACGCCGGGCGAATAGGATCGCGGCATTGATTGACTCGGGCCGAGTTCTCCAACGAGAGCAATTTATTTAATTGCCATTCCGATCGTACGTGCTTTCGTTTACCTATTTTTTCTTCTTCTTCTTTTTCCCTCTTTTCCCGATGCAACTCGTTTGATAGTTGCCGAAGACTGTTAAGAATTCAATTTCCTTCGGATTAGTTAAGTTGTCTGAATTTAGACTCGACGCACGTTGTTTCTGAACTATTTGTATCAACTGATCTCGTCGTGAAATTGGACACGTTGTTGAAATTGTAATTTCAACTCGCGTGCTTCATAGTTCTGTCTTTTTTTTTCTTTTAAATATATCTGCTGTTGCTCATGAACATATTTAAATATTCATAGAAATTTTTTATGAATATTATTTGCGTTAGAACATTTTGAAATTGCGTTAATACTGTAATGGCACACGGGTATTATGGTCACGTTATTAAAATTTGAATCTAATATGGAAGTATATATTTAATACTGTTGTGAATTTGGTATCTTAAAAAATTTGAAACAGTCGTAGTTATTTTTTATATTATATATTTTACCTAACACATGTACATACATATACATGAATGTTCTTCTGCAAGTTCACAAGCCGCTGTATTTTTAATTGTATGAAGGTTAATTCTTTAAATGATGTTTGAAAAATGTATACTTTCGACATCAAAATGTATGGAGAACGACGTACAAGAGACGTCATTTGGCACGAAACCATTTATATTCATAGACAATATAAATTTTACCTATGAAAATTCCAAAGATAATTTTCCACAGCGACGTGAACATTTCCCAGAAATAATTACCATCTTCGAGAATTAAAAAAAAATCAAGTAATAGTCTGAAAATTAAATATACTAAATTACATTCAAGACAAACTTTTCAGAAATGTCGAGTATAAACTCTATTGAAAAATGACACTCTTCGACTCTTTCGAGAAATGACCAATATATCCGAGATATACTTGCCTCTCTAATCGACGCGTTCGACAATCGCTTAAAGACACAATTTCTCAACCGGCGCCTCAACCGCCATCAACCAGTGAAACACACGGATTATCACGGAATATATATCGGCTGTCAAACACTCCCCCTACGAACTTGCCCAGCAACCCAATACATAAAACCGCGAAGCACAGTCGCGAAAGTCTTGTCAGCGTGCGATTCAGCTCGAATGTTTCCTCCTCGTGGCGTTCCTCGAGGCTTTCGCCTCGAGAGAAAGAGAGAGAGAGAGAGAGGCTTCTTCGAGAGGTTAGGTTGGCAGCCGGTGGTAATACACGGGAGGGCATGATGGATGCCGCCGATGCCCGAGCGGCGTCGCGACGCCTGGCTTCACGTCGAATTCCCGATGCAACGAGATCTCGCGAGCGAAACGAAACGAAACGAAACGAAATCGAGGACGATCGGCGTCGAGGATACGCCGCGAAATGGTTAATTGCCCGTGGCGAAAGAAAGAAGCGTTTCAGGGACGATCGGCGCGTTCCAGATCGGTTCCCTTCCATTCTGCTCGCGACCTGACCGTGTTTCGCCCCGGCCTGACGAAAATCGAAACACTTGGGAACGCGAGATGGTCACGGCGGGCACGCGAGGCTCGCGTTAAATCGTATCTGGCATCGCGCAGCCGAAATTTCTTCGCTCGTTAAGCATTCCTTTCCTTTCGAGGCGATTTGCTCGGGAAAATCATAGGTGGGAAATTTCGCGGAATTTCGCGAGCCGCTGGCTCGTAAGTGACTTCGACGCGATCGATGTTTCGAGCTTTGAAAGAGAGAAAGGGTCTGAAGACACATGAAGCATAGACTGTGTACGTACCATAATATGTGCGTACTGTAATATAAAATTAGGGAAGTTTCTGGTTTAGCAATTTTTTTCGATTTTCGCTGTTTTGATTAGCGTTTCTTCAATGAGAGGTTCCCTTGCGCTGGTAACTGATTGCGGACCATAACGAGCGACCGAACCGTACGTATACAGTAATTCGTCGCTTTCTTTTTTTTTTTTTTTGTTTTTTTTTTGTTTTTGAACTCGTCGGTATGATATCATTGGATAGAAATGATTGAGAAGTAATAAATTTTTATTATTTATTTTGCCTGGGTTGTATACTTGAATATACTTAAAACTGAGAAAATATTGCAATTTTGGGACAAAAAATTCTTGACGTGCGTGGCACGTTATTCCAGCGCAAGAGGTTAAAGAATGATTAATTGGAGAAAGAAGTTATTGAAAAAGAAAAACAAATGCAGCCAAAATTCGGAAAAGCTGCTAAATCAGAAATTTCTTTAATTTTTATATTATATTGTTCGTTTCAGAAAACAATAAATTCCAAAATATCGAGCAATTTACATATATATATATAAAATGGAATATCCTATATATATATAGGATATATATATATTATAGTTTAATATGTAAATGCAATTATCTCTGAAACTATTCGACGTTTAAAAAATGTCACGAATGCATATTTTTTCTGTTTTGAGAGGACAATAATTTGGTATACTTGTAAGGGAACATACCGAAGTGTGAATCACCGATTTTGATGAAATCTCGCACAAATGTAGTTTTCAAAAAAATATTTGACCCGTGCTTTTTTCTATCGGCAATCGTCGGCGTTGAAGGGGTGAAAACTACGGGTCAAACACTTTTTTGAAATCTACATTTATGCCAAATTTCATCAAAATCGGTGAATTCACCCTTTGGTATGTTTCCTTGTTAAATTTACTTGTATAACAGATATGAAGTATAATTATATAATTATATAATTTTTTTTTGCAATCAATCGATGCAGCAAGTCGTTTTCTACAAAAAAAAAAAATATTTACAATGTGTAATATAATATGTATAAATTTATACGTCTACAGCCAATGACGAAGAAGGGATTTATTCAACGACGTATTAACAGTCGTGCAGGTACTTCCTTTTTGGAAGTGGCGGTGAGACGAAGACGCGACTTTCAACGCGAATCGAAATCGTAATTTTATCGCCGGGTCGGCCACACGGAGACTATGGACAGTGACGAATAATGGATATTCTGTCGGTGATGGAGAGGAAGGAAGAGGGAAGTGGACGGAGGTCTCCGCGATAAATTCCAGCTATATTTTTCACGGTGGAACCATCGCGCTTCCACGTCCTCATAACCGGCACAAATTGCGCAAAAATACTACCACCGTATAAATTGCGGGGAAATCGGCGCGCGCCGACACCGCCGCAACCTCCCCCGGATCTAATTTGAGCGAAAGCCTTTTCCGCTTCCGACCGCTGTCGTCTCCACTTGTATCGTTCTACACGGCGACAAAAGTGTCCCCATATTCATTTTTAAAATACGTCCGCGGCGTTTCCAGCTTTGGATTATCAAACGACAGATAGATGTGTCACCGATCGCCATGGGGGAGGGGGATATTCTTTTCCTGGATCCTTGCCCTCTACCTCGATGAAGTAACGCTGCTCGGTTGCGTCGCGACGAGTTTAACGCGATTTGTCTGAATCTCGATTTGAAATCGTGCGTTGAAAATAGCGATCCGTGACAGCGGGCATTAAATCAAGTCACTGTTAACGCTGGAGCTAACCAAAATGGACGAAATGACCAATTTATGATTTTTGTTGGGAACGTAAAACACTTCCAATGATTTAAATAGCTTTTCGTGAAATGCAAAAGTAAACGCTCGTGTACTCCATTGTGTCACAAAGTTGTTCTATTTAATGTCTTTAATGAAAATTTTGGACAGTCGACTGCCCCTTCTGAGGGGACACTGTACTTAACCACTTGCGCTGGCAACTGATTGCGGACCATAACGAGCGACCAAACCGTATACAATAATTCGTCGCTTTCTTTTTATAACTCGTCGGTATTATACGATATCACTGGATAGAAATTATTGAGAAGCAATAATTTTATTACTTGTTTTGCCTATTTTGTTTTACTTAAATATACTTGAAACTAAGAAAATATTACAATTTTGAAACGAGAAATTATCGATGTGCGTGGCGTTCCAGCGCAAGAGGTTAAATTTAGCCAACAGTTCGAATTTGCTCTTTTTATAATTTACTGATAATTATAACGAACGTATACTCGTTATAAATTGGCATCTTCGTACTGAAGACTCTTCGATTAATTCTTCATTATGGAAGTTAGAGATCACGTAATGGGACATTTATGTATTTTGTGAAAGATTCAAGTGCGCAGAAATATTCAGAGAGAGAGAGAGAGAGAGAGAGAGCAAACGAAATACGGACGCCGGTGTCCGTTTCAATTTTTCACGGCGATTCACTACGGCATTCACGAAGCTATAGAAGTTTTTGTTAAATCGAATTTGTACATCAGTTGTCACTTCGTTCCCTCCCTTCGTTCAATTAACTTCAACTTCCACAGCTTCTCGTCAACTCGCGCTTTAAATCTCAAACTTCCCGAGCCCGAGTTACCCTTAATAACGCGCCAGAAAGCGAGAGTTTCGGAGTCCTTTGTTCCGCCAAAGAAGAGGAAAGAGAAAGACGAAGGAAAAAGGGAAAGAAAGGAAGGAAAAAAGAGAGAATCTCGATGAAAATTGGTTGCTCGTTGACACTACTCGCTGAGAAAGAAAGAGAGAGAGAGAGAGAGAGTCTTTATTAACGCGGCGAGGCGGTTTACAAAAGCGGGCGTGAAAGTTGGTTTTGAAGATGGTCGACGCGAAAAGGGTTCGCGAGTGTCGTGGACAGTGGGCCTATCGAGAAATGAACCACCAAACCGTCAAAGTTTGGAAAACAAGCGGACAAGGGGAGTAGGAGCATCGTTCAATTATCCGCACCTATGTGCCGCGATAAACTTTTCAACTTGCTCCGGGATGATACCGCGGCCCCAAGGGGGGTGGGTCGATCTTTTCTATTTGCCGATATTTCAGCCGCGATAGGGCCACACGAAGAAAAAGAAACGCTAAGGGGAGGATGGGGAGAAAGAAATAAAAGAAAAAAGAAGGGAAAGAATGAGAGAGATGGACAAGGTCTGGTCCGAGCCAGACCTGGATTCGATAAAGGAATCCATTACCGCAGAGGTGGACGTCGGCTGCCAAATTTCTCAGATTACAATATAGTGTTTCTTTATCTGACGGAGAAAACCGGCGCGGCGGCGGAGCCGGACGAAGCCAGCCGGGGCGAGTTTCTTCCGCCGGCGAGAGATTTGTGGGTGCTGGTTGGTGACTTTATTGGAAGCAACATCGCTGACGCGGCCGGTTGCTCGCGTGTTAATATTAATTACCCTTGTACGCTCGTCCCGTGGTCGCCGGGCATCGATTTATATCGCGGCAGACCAGCGGCAAAGAAACATCCGAGTTTGAATTTCGTTGGATGGAGTTTGAATCGCATTCTCTGCAAAATTCTAGATCTCGTTTTAGGGAGATGGAGCGCTCATTGACGAATGAGACGAGTTTGTGCACAGGCTTTTTCCTGTGTTTTCTAATTTCTCATTTTGTACCAATTTTTTTTTTTTTTTTTTTAACTACTGTGCGTTGGGTGCTACATTCATTATACGAGCAAAATATGTAGAGTTCGTTTATTTATAAGCACTTTGTTGTATCTGTAACTTGAATGTGAGAAAGATTTTTTTGAAAGGATTACTACATACTGAGCTCTGAATCTTGTTCGAGCGAAGAGTGAAACGATAACTGATATTTTGAATGTTAGAATTTTGTCGAAGCATCTTGTTTTGACAAAGAATAAAAAGATATTGATAAATGACGAGCTCGTTCAGAAGAATTTTTTTATATCTGTGCTTTGAATGTGAGAAATTTTTCAAGAGAGTTACTACACACATAGTGTACTCTAAATCTTGTTTTGAACGGAGGGTAAAAAGAAAACTGATGAACGTTGAGTTTGTTTCTAAAAATTTTGCTGTACTTTTTAGTTCTTCATTTTGAACGAAGATGTGAGAATTTTTTTTAAAGAATTGTTTTAAAGAACTACGTATTGTTGCTCTAAATCTTGTTTGGGCGAAGTGTGAAAATATAAATTGAATGATACTGTAATTTTTTAATCTTTCTTTTTCGGCTGAGAACGTCAGAAATTTTTTTGGAAAAATTATTATCGATCAAATATTGCACTGAAAGTATAGAGGGAACGATAAATTTTAATAAATTGTTTATGTTGTATTGATACACTTGTAACAACGCGGTTTAAATACGCAACTTTGCAAGTTATTACAAATCCAAGCACTACCGAGGGATGAAAGAAATAAAAAAATATAGAATCCGAAGAGATAAAGTAGCATTTGCCAGCTGAAATTTACAGTGCTCGTAATTTTAGTTTATAAAATGAAACATGTGAATGTGAAAAAGAGGAGAAAAAAAAAAAATAAAACAGTAGAATATCGCGAATGCAAAAATGTGGAGTAATGATGGAACGTAGAAAATATGTAAATTTTAGGTTGGAAACATTTACATAAAAAATTTCGAATTTCATCGTGGATTTTTCATTCACAGCAATGATTTAAAACATCGCGGAATTCCGGAGCGTATGATTAAACATAATGCAATTAAATCGCCATATATTTTTCAAATGTATCGCGCTTCGTAATCCAAATCTGAAACGTCACAGCGGAATCTTTAATGCAGTGAACTTGTTTCAAAGCCGCTTTATTTCTCTCCCTTTCCATGCGTCTTTTCATTTCACATAAATCCGTCAAATTCGAAATATCCGGTATTTTCGAATGAAAACGTTCACGTCGGAACAATAAAAAGTGATAAGAAAAGGGCTACAAAGATAGGAAGACGGAGTCGATCGATCGTCAAATATCGAAAGTCTTTATTTCTTCTCGCGACAGAATTGAAACTTGTCAAATCAGAAGCACAGTCTCTTGACAAAATCTTGCACAGTAGCACCAGCGTTAAAAAAGAAGAAAAAAAAAAAAAAATGAGAGAAGTAAGCGGACAAGAGCACTTGTAGACGAAAAGAGTTCGACGTGGGGAGGCGAATCGGCCGATCATCAAAGTGGGAAGCGATCCGAGGACGGAACGAGTCCGGGAATGTCGTTTCCCCGCTATCTGAAAGTAAGGAAATGGAGAGGAAACTGATTGGAGCTGTTAACGTAAATACGTGAATCGATGTACGCGATCGGAAATCGGGATTAGCGAATTGGCTCACTGTTTCTCTCTTACATCCACTTCTACCTCTCTCTCTCTCTCTCTCTTTCTCCCTTATTCCCTTCTCTTTTTCTCTGTTTCGCGTGTCTCTTGCCCTTTCTTCCTCTGTCTTCGATTGCAACCCTCTCTCTCCTCCTCCCATCGCGCTAACTCGGTAGATCGTGTCCTTCGCTGTTCATTTTTCCGTTTCTCTATCTTTTTTGCCTCTCTTCTTCCTTCCTCCCTCCCTCCCTCCCTTCTTTCCTTCCTTCTTTCCTTCCTTCCTTCCTTCCTTCCTTCCTTCCTTCCTTCCGATTCGTTCGAGATCTCCGCTCACTCAGTCACCGTTGCCAGTTCAGCGACAGTTCGGAATTGAACGTTCGATCTTGCATTTGGCTGCTAGTCTGGATTTCTGATTTGAGTGGTTGCAATCGGACGGAATTCGTTCTCTCTTTCTCTCTCTCTCTTTCTATCTTGTGCAGCGCGCGCTCTCCCCTGGCCGAATTAACCGGAATCTACTTGTCGCAGAATTACGCGCCGTTTGTACGCCTGCCGTTTCTCTTCGTTCGCGACGTTTTTCATCGCTGTCTGTAACGCCGGAATTTTTCGGGGAAATGGAAGCTTCTTCACGACCACTTGGCGAAGTATAGCTTGATTGACTATTTAATTGGGTGTACCGAAGACTATAAAGCTCGACAGGTTGACGATGAATTTTGATATCTCGTCGCTTCTGCGGTACACTTCGTTTCGCAGATTTTCTGCCTCGATCTTTCGGAAACTCCGCGGTAGAAACTCTCTCTCGTCGTTTCGAGCTCGATTCTTGGGGAAAAATCATGTCGCTCCTGGGACGAGACGTCAAATGTAGAATTTGAAACTGTTTTGAAACTTCATTCTCCGAAACTTTGGGATTTGAGCAGACAAACTGTTTCGTTCGTACGTGATGTATAAATTATTCCGAGTCAAGCTGATGGATCTTGTCGAGATAAATTGTCCGAAGTGAGCTTCCGTTGTAAATGTATCCGAGAGGCATGTCATTCCTTGAATTAAAGGAACCAAAATTATTGGTTTCTTCTCATTTTTATTTTTGTACTTACACGTACTTACACGTACATATACGTGTAAAGTATTTTATTCGCAAATGAAAATCGAAAAAACACGTACAAAGTTTGCCAATCACCTTGAAAACAAGTGACAGCGAAGTTTTGATAAGACAGAGATTAACAATAATTATTGGAAAGAAGATTGTAGCCCACGTATCGGCGTAAAAATTTTTAACACCGAATACGTAAAAAAACGTCTGTTAATCCCGCGTTTGTATTAGAACACACGTATGTACGCGATAATTATACTTCATTTACAAAGATCCGTAAATATTTCACGTTTTCCGCGCTTTTTGCTTGTAATATCGACGTGATTATTAATTGAATTTATAGTAATTAGTGCATACGCCGGTAAAAATTAATCGTACGCGTATCATTTTTGGATTTTACTTTGGAAATTAAATTAAACCCGCCGGTTCGATGATTCACGTCACGACAGTCTCATCAATTTCATTTCTCCCTATCCAACAAGATTTTTTTTAATGCATCGAAAAGCAAATGGAAAAAAAAAAAATGAAAAAAACGTTGAAAATAGCTACTCGGTCTTCTTTCTCTCCGTGTGTCAGTTCTCTATGAAACAAATTCGAAACTTTCAATGTCCCGCTGCGCGTTATAATTTTAATGTTTCCGTACGGTATTTATAAAAATCCGTTCCCGTTTCTGACAAATGATCAGCGCATTGTCATTCAATACCTAACGTGAAATTCTACTTTGAAAAACTTCATTGACAGAGAAAAATCGCTTTTGAATTAAATTGCCAGGCGCAGAACGGGAGCTTAATTAAATTATTTCGCGCGGTAAATATTTCATATATACCCGTCGAGTAATGTTTTCGCCGATTTTCACAATCGCGGATCGATCCTTATTTACGGCACCTTCTCTGAAATCTTATTCCAGCCGTATTCATTTACGTGTTAATCAAAGAGCCCCACGGAGTTTGAATTTCAATCTTTTGAACGTTGTCCGCGCTTTCGAGGGGGAGAAAAAATCTTCAAATAAAATTTTCCAAATTTTCGCTTGACATGTAAAATATTGTTGAACATCCGGAGATAACAATTTCGAATGTTTAATCGTCTCTTTGCTTAGTTTAATTGCGATTGCTAATCTCGAGCGTGGATATTTTTACACGAATCAATCCGCGATTGGTCGAAACTCAACGATACGGAAACTTCAACGGAAAATTTCGTCTTCTATCGTTGATTTTACATGTGAAAAAAATCTTGCAATCTATTTTTTCGCCCGGGTCTTTTAATTAAAATCTCTTGTCGAAATCAATGGGGAAACACGTGCTGCATGGTGTTCTCTATCGTTTCGCGATTTCCTCGTCGACGTGGGTGGACGGGGACACACGCACGTACACACACATACATACATACACACGCCAGGTATTAAGCGGCTGTCCGATCGATCGCGCATCGATCGCCCCGGCGAATGCTTTTTACGAAATTGACCTCGTCGGTGGAATTGAATTAATGTGTACCGAGATGTTCGTGCAGATTGCTGGGATGGTCTTGTTGGCAGTCTTGGCCCGATCGTTTGTGTCGGCTACTATCTAATTACCTTGGAGCATAAAAGTCAGCGGCACAAAGCGACGTCAAAAACCACCCTCGGTATCGGTGTCTTAATACTGTTAACATCGCGCTGGCTGTCGCAGAAGGTGAACCGATAAAAACTGCTTGCTTCTGAAAACGTTTTTACCGACGTACGTACTCTCGAGCGTTCCCAACGATTAAACAAATCGGTTCGACTCTCCGTTCGTTGATTCTGATAAATAAATAGATTTATGAAAAATTTATGAAAGTTTTCGACAAGCGAGTAAGTTCAATTTACGAAAAGTTTGAACGCGATACGAAACTTCATTCTGGAGATATTAGAATTCGCAGAAGTAGAATATAGCTTCTGTTTGAAACATCTTTGAAACGTTCTTTGGTTGAGATTGAACGCTTTGACATAATTGTTTCAAGTGTTTCGAATGATTAAATAAGCGTTATCTTTTCGTAAACTTGCTAATTTACAAAATTTAGCATTACTAGCTTTTCGAACTATTAGTTATTACGTAGCGGGGTATGTATCGATGAGAGATTTTAATTTAGGGACTGGAATTTGCATGAATGAAACAGTCAATGTTTCTGTCCAAAACAGTTCCTGGAATTGTACTATAAAATTAGGCATTTCAACAAATGATGACAGTTTAGAGCTATTGTTTCCGTGCTGCCAGCGATAAAATAGCCAGTTTATTTTTGCCCGAAAAAAATGTTTAGCACCACAATTGCCGAGTCCGCGGTTTTTGAATGCCCGCAAACCGCAACTTTAGTGTCCACTTCCTCTCCATAAAGAAGGGTTTTAGTAGGACAGTACGTATGTACATATTGTGTGTATGTGTAGCCATATATATATATTTTTTCTTTTGTATTTTTCTTTTCTTATTGTATTAACGCATAAAAATTGAATGTCCCTTACTCTAATATTAAAAAATTAAGACTAGGCTTATGACGCTTTGTCCAATTCATAATTTTTTAGTTACAAATTATTTGTCGAAAATTTCCAACTGTATGTTTCTTCTTAATTATTTACATATACAAACGAACGCAGTTTGATTAAACTTTTGCCAATATTTCTTTTTCTTGTCACAGTAGACACAGTATACACAAAAGACACAATTAATTCTGAAATATTAAAATTTGTCCAATAATCCATCATTTCGTTTTTCCAAAATGATTATTCAAGGAATTTCCGAAAGCAGGAATAAGAATTGGAAGCAAATACGATTGAATTTCGTATTTTTACTGAAGGCTATGAAATTACGCATCAACATTAAAGACCTAATCGCGTTTGTAGTCGAGGTGAACAGTACACGGGTGCAAGGGCGAGGCGTGCATGCAAAGAACTTCGGAAATTGTAGAAGCTCGTGGATGGGCATGATTTAAAAATGAATTCGATGACAGTGGATCGATCGCGGACGGGCACGCCGGCCTGCTCATCTTTATGCTCACGTGCGAATGAAAAATTAAAGCATTCGTGTCAGATTTGACTAACGATCGTGGTTTATTATTCAAATTGGTGCTTGTCTTGACCGTTGTCATTGTGGATTCCCTGTGATGAATTGCATCGAAAAGATGAAATATGCAGGTCGTTTGAAAAATTCAAGCGAAGTTTTAAAAATCTTGTCGGAAACTCGAAAATTTAAGAGCGGACATTAAACTGGATGCTCGTGGGAACATTTCGCGTATATAGGAGGTGAAAAATGTCGAAAAGAAACAAATGAATTTTTTTGTTTTATCTAAGCCTTCGTTTTTTGAGGAAGTCGAATTTGAAAATGTACTAATTCCAGACTGGGTAGTTGAATTCAAAACTAATTGTAGACGTGACAGAAGAGAATAATTGACAAGAGCCTACATTCGAAAATAAGTAAAGAACGTAGAATAAATATTTTTTCATTTAAAGCTTCATGTTTAAGAAAAGAGACTGATTGCTACATTTCTTGTACATTTTTTATACTTTTCATATGACCTCTCACAAGAGTTGAAAATAATCCTTTTATAACGCAAACATCAAGCAACATTCCATTTTATTTGCAACTTGTGTTTGACTATATAGTTTTCATAAACAAATATTCAAGAAAATTAAACATTAATTTAACGAAACAAACATTTCGTTCAATTAACTTAAGAAACATGTATTCAATAATTTCCGAGATATTTGACAAAATGTATTCCGCATCCTCAACTTTGAGAGTAGTTTTTACCCCTTCAACATACACGATTGCTGATAGAAAAAAGTATTTTCTTGAAAACTGCATTTATGCCAAATTTCATCGAAATCGGTGGTTCACACTTCCTGTGTGTTCCCTTGTTAGAATAATATAATCTCTGAGAACGATGCAGAGAATTAATAAGGTAGAAAATAATTCCTTAAGAAACTGAAATAACTTTCAGCTTAAAAACATCGCGGTCTAGCCAGAAACAGTTTCCGCCCAATTTTAAAAAATTTAAATCGCTACTTTTCAGATTGTTAGTGAATCCTTTCCAAAATGAACGAACAGCTAATTCACGACTCGTGGACTCGAATTCGCGAATCTGGCGAATCGTGACTCGAAATTTCTCAATTTCAATTAAATTCTAGCCAGAAACAGTTTTCGCCAAATTTAAAAAATTTAATTCGCTACTTTTCAGATTGTTAGTAAATCATTTCCAAAATGAACGAACAGCTAATTCACGACTCGTGGACTCGAATTCGCGAATCGTGACTCGAAATTTCTCAATTTCAATTAAATTCGCCTCTCCCCTCCCCCCCCCTTCCGCCTCCTAACAGAAGTTTGCGCCAAATGGCCACCTTGTTCCCAAGAACAAAAACAGCCCAAGACTCGAGGTTAACGTCGTCATCTTGTCATTTCCACGGTGCAATTTCACGCGGTGGCCATTAATTCGGGGTCGATTAGAGGGGCGCTCGCGTACTTAAACGAACGGCGAGTCGCACTTTCGCTCCGAAGGAACGGAACTGGAGGGGGGGAGGGGGACTTTCGAGTTGGCTTATCGCGTCGCCCTGCGGAAGATAGTGGACATTCCACGTGCAGGACGACCGGGACAAGTATACGTTCCATAAATTGCGCGTTATACAGTCCATTCGGGGGACGAGATAACCGGGTTCGGTTGTCGCTGGCGTGACTGGCCGTCTTCGTCGCTTTCGTTCCTTTTCGCCTTGGCAACGAGGGCCGTTTCCGCGGACTTTATGCGGTTTTTGATGAAAGTGTCCGGCAGTTTATCGGCGGTCACCAACGCCGACTCTCGCCAGAGTCCAGAACCAACCGGCCGCACACACACACACACACACACACACTCTCTCTTTCTCTCTCTCCTTTCGGTAGAGCACACACACCCTTCAATGGCCTGCTGTCCTTTTCGTTCCGGATCGTTCCTTACTCTCGAAAACTATCCCGATATGCAAGCCGACTGTCCACCGTAGAATTACGTCATTCGCCTGGAACCGAGTGTCGCCCGAACCGAACCGGTGTCGACGCTAGAAAAATCGGGCTTTCACCGAGCCCCGACTGACTATCCTGTCTCGTGCTTCTTCTTCTTCTTCTTCTTCTTCTTCTTCTTCTCTTGAGATACATACATACATATATATGCATACATGCAGGTACATTGTATTTAGTCGCTTTCGTTGCGATCGTCGCGGTACGTATCGTTTATGGAAATTCACGTTTCCGTGGGTTACGATCGGAGCTGTTTTATATACTCTCGAATTTTTCTCGAAGTTTTAATCTTGCTATTTGTTTCAACGCAGTCTCTCGTGGGTACGAATGTTAAGATCTCCAATTGATAGATCCTTTTTCTTATGATGTCTGTTCCCATTGGAGCAACGTTTTTGCAAGTACGTTTCGTGGAATGTATTTGTACGCGTGTGAAACGGTCGTTGGTCGCTTCGCCTATGATCCCGAGGCTTGAGGAATTTTTTAATAACAGAGAAATACCGTCACGCTAGAAAATTATAGTAACTGAGGACGGATTGATAGAGTCCAAGTGAAGATTATGAATATAACTTTGGTTGTTTTATGTATTTTCGTATAGTATAATTTCTACATATATAACATGTGCATTTGAAATTAATTTGTTGCACTACATTATTATTATTATATTATATTATTACACTGTAGCATGTATAACACATACACGTATAAATTAACCTGAAAGTAACTTATTACACTATATTATTATTATTATTACTACATTACATAATATTATATTATATCGTACTGTATTCTATTATATTATGCTCACTGCGTTACATAAATGAAATCGAAAATTCCAAAAAATTCATCATTTCTGGTTTAAACTCAATCACGGTCGACGATCGACCCGTTGCTATTTCACGATCGTAATTCATTTCCGAACTTGATGTCGCAAAAAACAGCAATCAGACGTATCGCGACAAAAGTATAGACCGCTTTATTCCACAGAGGAGCGCAGAGTATTTTCCTTCTTTTTTTTCCCCCCCTTTTTCCCCTTTCTTTTCGCGGTATCTTCAATAGAATGGGATGCCATTAACGTTGAAAGTCTGGCAATCGATTTTACCAATAAAAATCTAAGTTTCGTTTTGCCTCCGATACTAGTCTCTCGCGATCTCCCGTTCTTTTTACGAGCCGGTCCGCGTTATTCGCGCGCGCGTGCGTGTACGTGCACGTTTCGCCGGCGTTTCTGTGTTTCAATAACAGAAACAAAGTCTGGCAACCGTCATATCGCGACTGATTTTAACTACACTTCTCGTTCATTGTACTAATCAAAGAAAAAGTTTTGCCCCGGCAACCGTTATCTTTTTATTTCCTCCTCTTTTGTTGCCCGCGCCCGCGTTTGTTCAATTCTTCTCCCATTTTTCGATTCTCTTTTTCAGCCGCGATATCTTTTGATGTGCACACTTGTTAAATATTATTCGATACAAAGTCCACGCAAAATATAAAACCCGCACGCTGTAATGTACGTTACGCTGTCTAAAATAACAAAACGATATTTTATATACGGGGTGTTCCAAGTAACAGCGGTCAGTGATCGAGTAGGAGGTTGTGAAATAACTTATTTTTTTCATTAAAATCTTCGTTTAATGAAAGTATAATATACTTGAATTTAGCTAATTTTAGGTAGGTTATTCTACGTGCAAGAATAAATAAAAGAAACGTGGAATAAAATTTTCTTGTAAAACGCTTCGTTTTCGAGAAGATCGAGTTTGAAGATTTATTAAGTACACACGATAAGTTCTACGTTTTTTTTTTCAAAATTACCCCTTAAACGAAAAAATTGTATTTTACATTTTTCACTTGTTTCTGCACGTAGAACATTCTCGTGTCGATTTATTCGCGCCTGTCTATGAAATTAACTAAACTGAAGTATACTTGATGAATTTTCAAAACTCGATCCTTTCGGAAACAGAGGCATTAATGAGAAAATTTTATTTTTTCCTTTCGACTCGTTTTTTTTTTTCGACATCCTCTCTATATTGTTTGGTTATATCGAAAAAAAATCGACAGAATTTTGAAAATTCTATGATCGAACGGATAGAAAGATAGTATTATAACCATGCAACAGAGAAATACATCGATCAGTTTCAATTCTGAGAACTAATGATTGTTATAAATATACATTTGATACTTGATTATTTTTCATTTTTTCAATATTTTCGAGATAGTGTATTGATGAAATGTAATGACAAAATAATAACTACACAGCATTTAAAGTATATCTCTGTAAAAAATACGAAAATACATTTAAAGTAAAAGTTGTATGGTGTCGAAGGTGCATGGTATATCGTGATGATAATTGTTTGACCTTGAAGTAACTTCGGAGTTCTGCGAAGGTTTAAATTTTCAAGTTTTACACTTTTTATTGTATATTCCTGTAACTGGATATCGACGCTTGTATTTTTTTTTTTCTTTTGTCCAGTTATTAACTCTAAAAGTTTTTGTGCCGCCGATATTAACATTATCAAATGTTGTATGTGCGGCGCGAAAAGGCTGCTCGTTATCTTTGTAAACAGAATCAATTGAAAGACGCGTAAAAGGAATTCCAATTTCGATTGCAAAAATGTATTTTTAATAACGAAGGACACGTTGAAGGATAACCACCTTCTGTCACACTATTTTGAAGTACACTCATACACACACGCACACATGCATGCTCAAAATTGCTTCTTTCTAGAGCCACCATCGAGTGAAGCACAAAGTTTGGCCGAGCAACTTTTTCGCGATAAGCTGGCTTCGACATGTCCCTCGTTATTAGGAATACATATCTGTAATCGAAATTGGAATTTTTTAATTGTCTTTTTTTTCACAAAACTATCTCGTACGCTGATATTGGCAGCAAGAAAATACGGAGTCAGTGGAAATGAAAAGTGTACGAAAAGTACAAGCGCAGATAGTGTTTCGAATACTTCTCGATATCAGCTATAAGAATATGTAACAAAGATATAGAGACCCATTTAAAAATTTAAACTTCACCAGACCATCGTGACATAGATCATCGTGACATGCACGATGCACGTACAAATTTTCATCTGAAACATTTTTTTTCGAAATAATCGCGCGCAGACACTTGAAACGAACATAGCGTGTATAAGATAAAATTTTCGAAACGTGGATGTATGGATGTGTTATTTTCAAGTTGTCCGACGTTATAGGGGAACGAGTGAAATTTCGCAGTTGCCGCGCACCCACTCGAGCTTTCAATTTAACCATCCTGGAACGATGTTTGGTATATATGTATATACATATATATATATATCATAATTTGTTAACAATCTAGGTTTTCCAATCTTTTTCTAATTATCTTCAAATGTCATTAAATGGTCATAATTTAATATAAGTGCATTTAGAAAATAAGCTTTACTAGAGATTACATCATACAGGATTCAGTATGTTATTTCGTCTCCGAAAGATTAACCTATCGAATATCACTAAATCAATTTATGTTGTCAAATGTTTTCAATCTTTAACGCTGGAATCATAAAGCGAAGTTCCAACTGTTCGTTTAATAATTTTTCACCACTGAAAAGTTATTATAAAAAATTATAATTACTATTATTAATATAACTATAAAAAATTATAATCTAATTATAAAATAATTAATTTTATAATTATAATTATAAAACACTCCACGATTTTACAAAATTTCAAGAAACTGAAGTACTTGTAACAAGCAAGTACTACTTTTGTGAGCTAATTTAAATATTACTGTCTAAACAGAAAATTATCTAAATATATATATCCAATATTATCCAAAAGGAGAAAAGAAATGAATAGAATGAAAGAGAAGTATAGAGAAATAAATGAAAGGAGCGTAAAGGAGCGTAATACGTTCGGCAATATAAAAGGGGCGAGCGATTCTCGTCGCCGGGAAAGCCGGGAAACAAATTCCTTCGGTTCGCTCCGTCGCGCGGCGCTCGAATGACCACGGCGTCGATTTAAAAATCAGAATAGCGGCGCCAAAAATGTCTTCATCTTGCCGAGCGTGCCGCCGATAAAGGCAGAGAAATGACAGGGACGGTAAATTCTCGTGCTGTACAGCGCCGCGACTCGAATGGCCGAGTAGGATCGCCGTCGTGCAACAACCCTACGAACGAGTCTGTCACCGAGCGAAAAAAGCGTAGAAAGGGATCGGCGATGCGGATCGATCGTAAAAGCGTCCTCTCCACCCTGTCGTGCAACCACTGATAAATATTTTAGGGTTTAGCTTCTCCTTAGCTCTTTCCTCGGCGTGTACGGGCGACCAACTTGGTCGGTCAGCTGGTACTGATTGCGGACCATAACGAGCGACCGAACTGTGTACAATAATTCGTCGCTTTTTTTTTTAAATTCGTCGGTATTATACGATATCACTGGATAGAAATTATTGAGAAGTAATAAATTTATTATTCGCTTTGCCTGGGTTATACTTAAATATACTTAAAATACTGAGAAAATGTTGCAATTTTGGGACAAAAAATTCTTGGGACATGCGTGGCACGTTATTCTAGCGCAAGAGGTTATAACCACTTGCGCTGGCAACTAATTGCGGACCATAACGAGCGACTGAGAACCGTGTACAATAATTCATCGCTTTCTTCTTCTATTGAACTCATCAGTGTGATATCACTGGATAGAAATTATTAAGAAGTAATCAACTTATCGTTTGTTTTGCCTGGGTTACATTTAAATATATTTGCAATTTAGAAAATGTTGCAATTTTGGAACAAAAAATTTTCGACGTGCGTAGCAGCACGTCATTACAGCGCAAGAGTTTAACCACTTGCGGACCATAACGAGCGACTGAGAATCGTGTACAATAATTCATCGCTTTCTTCTTCTATTGAACTCATCAATGTGATATCACTGGATAGAAATTATTAAGAAGTAATAAACTTATCATTTGTTTTGCCTGCGTTTTTAAATATATTTGAATATATTTGAAAATGTTGCAATTTTGGGACAAGAAATTCTCGACGTGCGTGACACGTCGTTCCAGCGCAAGAAGTTAAGAACAGCGTTTCCGGCAGTAAAGGCAGGAAACACCGTGGTGCGATAAAAGTAATGAGCTGCGCCGTTTGCAGATTTACTTCATTCGCCAGTGGAGCAACTCGAACGACTGATCAGACTCAGTCGAGACACCGGAGCGCGATACCGTTTTATCGTGGCTAAAAGTAGCTCGGTTATTTGGCAGATTGATCGTCTTGGAATTCGGCAACGCCTCGTCTCGTAATCGAGAGTTTTGGTGACTATCGGTCATCGATTTGGTGAAATTCTATGGGAAGAGAATGGTTAATTGGATACAGATGGTTGTTGACACAGAGTAGTCAAAAGAATATATCGGCGCATCTTGTTCTTTTCGTGATATTTATGAGAATGATATATTCGAAAAATTTATAATTATCCATAAATAGTTTACTATGCGCAGAAATAACGTCTACAGTAAGTTAATTTACGTAATATTCGACAATGATTTGTAGAATAATAATACAAGAAACATGAAAATTCGAGTGTCAAGAAATTATGGATCACACTCGTAATTTCAGTGCTTAATCTGCGTTTAAGGACGGAATATTATTAGAAAAATTACGAAATATCCTTTTGTGAATGTTATCGAGTAATATCGCGCCAATATTAAGAAAGTACGCTTGTTTTTGAACCAGAGCTGTTGCTTGTGAGATACCTAGGACGTATACAAGATAATTGAGATTGCATATCTATCATTTCTATTCATATTACTCACATGTCTACAATGTAATTTATGCTTTGATGATAAATAATAAAATACTGAAATACTTTTTGATGAAAATCAAACTTTTACGTAAATATTGCTAAGTCTAGATTTTTCAGTAGTAGCAAATAGTAGGTTTTTGTTTTTTTAGAGGAGGTGGACATCTCATTTTTTCAACAAATTATATTAAGAGATAAATTCATAGTAAGATAAAGGGCTTGATTCTTTGATTCAATTTAGCCAACAAATTTGGAGCCCGATATTTCGTATGGTACCACTATAATATATCACTCAGAGAATGAACGAAATTTGAAAAAAAAAAATAAAATAAACGAGCGTGACGATGTTTGCCAAAAATAATCTCGTTCCAGAAACGAGTGGTAGTTTTTAATTTCGAACTGAAATCCATCGATTAATTAATCTTCCTAAGTGTTTGGGAACACCACGCGGTATATTTCTCTTCAAATTTCGTCGACAATGCAATAACTCGATCGTAAGATCAAACGTATGATTAAACTCGCGCGTGTTCACCGTTCGAAAGTCGCGAGATCTCTTCGAGCTACACTCGCGAGTCACGCGAGTGGCAGCGGACGATGCTCGCGAAACGATGATAACAATAAGAGCAGCGGATTCTTGTCATTTGGAGGAAGCTGGTGCGCGCGTCCGTGTGAGCAGACATTTTCACGACAGTAATTTTTATTCGCCGCGGCCAATGTATCGTGCTTCACCGGCTCCTTTGCGTAAAAGCCTTGTCGGCGCGCGCGGCAGACACTGCCACGAAGGGACGAAGACGAGGGAAAATTGTTATCGCTTCTCGAGACGCTGCTCCCGTATTAGGGTAGAAAGCTTTCCGAAATTTTCGGGAGGAAGAAAGGCGACTACATCGATCCAATTTGCCTAATGAACAAGCCTCGGTCTTGGACGTCTCTGTCCGCGAACAGCATGATAAAACTGTGGCCTCTCATGACTCATTCTTCGGAATCGATTTTGCATGCGGTATAAAACTTGTCCATTTCTCTCTCTCTCTCTCTCTCTCTCTCTCTCTCTCTCTCTCTGTCCACTGACAATTCAAACGCGTCCGAGACGGTAGGTAAATGCGGCTCTCGGTATTGAGGGTGATCTACCTTGGCGATCGTAAATTCCAGCGAAATTGAAATTATAAAGTTGCGCGGAATGACGAGTTCTTTAATTCTACTTGGTGGATTTATACGTTCGCGAGCAGCAGCAGCAGTAGCACGAGCAGGGAATTCTTCAGACGTTGCGGCGGTTGTCTTTCATCGAAATCAAACTTATCCGGTATACTTCGGCGTATCAAAAAAATTACGCAGTCATTTCTCTGTCGCCGAAGAGATAAATCATTTTTTACTTCTTCGCCGGTTTCGTATTTTAGTCTCATTGAACAATCGACGGAGAAAATTAGGAATAATATATTTCTGTGGAATAAAAATAGAAATAACACCTCTGTTCATACGCAGAATATAGCTTATAGCTTTTGCCATGCTTATTTTGTAGTATGGTGAACGCATTTATATAGTCTCTCTCATGTAGTCTTATGAGAAAGAGAATTATAAGAATTATACTTGACAAGAGTTGATAAGGACCCGCAAGCCGGTATGCTTGAATTCTCGGTCGAAGAAACATAATCGTCGTCGATGTAGTGTTTAAGTTAATCTGAGCTCTCGGGCGTGAAAGAGCAGAAGAGAATATTGTGTAAACATTTGATAAATGCTTTGAAATAAAGCCAAAAGCTGTAATTGAATATAATGACACCATGGCAGGCGTAGATAAGGCAGATCAATTTTTGAAAAATTATGAAATAATAAAAAAAAAACGTGGAAAAGAGAATTATTTTTCATTTTTAAAAAACTCATTTACCACTTGAATCTCCCCCTTTTTTTACATCAGTATATAAAATAAGCAAGCAATTTATGAAGAAAAAAAAACAGGTAGACATTTTTTGGACCGTGTTGGAAGGCAAGGAGTAGAAGGATAGCTAGAATCACTAATAATATATATATATATATATATATATATATATAATGTAGTATATTATATTACCTAATAATATATATATATATATATATATATATATATATATAATTACGTATTATATACGTATTATACAGTGTCAAACGTATATTAGTATGTATTATATAGTGATTTTATATATATATATATATATATATATATATATATATATACATATATTATTAGTAACTCTAGCTATCCTACTCTGCCTTCCAACAGAATTTCGTCAAATTTGCGGGCAAGGGGATAAAATTTGAAAATACGTTTCTTCTTCTGTTTGCCAGTCAGCCATTGATCAGCCAACAATCAACTGGTCGTATGTATATTTACCGTCCTGTCATATTTACGTATTTGAATTCGGGATTTGCTTTCTGTTTGCAGAATTCCATAAGACACAACCTGTCGTTGCACAGCAGATTCATGCGGGTGCAGAACGAGGGCACTGGGAAAAGTTCCTGGTGGATGATCAATCGCGACGCGAAACCAGGCAAGTCGCGCAGAAGGTAAGTGCTCTGCTCGTTTTGCGAATAATTTGTCGTTGTCACGGTGTGTACACGTGCACACGCGCGCGCGCGCACGCACACTGGCACGATGTTCGTCGATGGTTCACAGGGCAATAACCATGGAGACAAGCAAATTTGAGAAACGACGCGGCAGGGTGAGGAAGAAGATCGAGGCGCTAAGGAACGGAGGGTTACAAGCTGACGCGACGCCCAGTCCCAGTAACAGCGTGAACGAGGGGCTCGATCTCTTCCCGGACAGTCCTCTTCAACCTGGCAGTGGGTTTCAACTTTCACCCGATTTTCGGTACGTGTCAGTATGTGCCTCGTTATCCGATTTGCAATTTGCAATTTTTTTTTTTTTTATATTATAGTTTGGCCTTTGAACCAAACGTGAACTCCCTTCTATCTTCGTTTTATTTACCATTTGGCTAGGAATTACTTACAATATGTATATTGATTGTTGTATCGGACGAAGGACGATCGATGCCCGCTCGTTATAACGAATTTAAACGATATTATCAGTTTGACGGTTCTATTTTTCTTGTCTTCGTTCTTAACTGTTATTTATTAACAGACATTCTCGATTGACTGGAGTTTAATCTTGAGCCGAGTCTTGTAATTATGAATTACCTCAGAATTACCTCCAGTCAGGCAAAGAGAAAAAAATAACAGATACTTTCATCTCTTTCAGTGTACTCAAACGTATAGTTTTCATCTCTCTTCGATAGGGAGCGTGCTTATTTACGCGATATAACGATAGAATTGATACGATACGATGTGTGTACAATTACTTAATATACTTAGCGATTTTATTTCCACCCCGAGTCTTTGAAATATGAAGCAATTACTGTTTACGCGTTTCGTAAAAGTGGCTCGGTATTTTTCATTGAACAGGGAGGTAATTACACGTTTTATCATGTGGAACGAATGAAAAGTAAACAGCAAAGATATTGTAGATATTTTTCTTAGCCAATTGGTCGTTGACCTCTCGAACTGAAGATGACAATACGTAAGTTTCTCGAGAACGAAAAGGATATCAATGTCCTCGAAACTCGTCGCGATTTTGTAATTTTGCAGAAGCTTACGCGTTTCAAATACGCTTTTTCTAGCCGTTCGCTCTCGAATTATTATTAGTTTTAATAAATAATGTCGGTGGTGAGAGTTTGATCGGTGACGTTTGAAATGGGATTTCTTATTGAAAATTTAACGTGTTGTTTTGATATCCCTAGCAAAAGGGATCAAATATTTAACGTTTGGCCGCGGAATAATTCGTATCGCTCTTGCCTTAATTTTTCAATTTGATATTTACATTTTATTAAATGCAATATATATATATAGTTCTCGTTTCAAGAACGATCATTCCCAAAGTTATCGTTTAGTTGTTTCGAATTAATTTAATCCGATTGAAAATTGAACTTAAACGCACGATACGATTCTTTGTAATACGTTTATATCATTATTTTTATTGAAGCGTTCCATCAAAATTGATTCAGTTGCGAGGTCGATGCAATTTCACCTCTCTCATAATTACTCTTATCTTTTTAGGTATTTGCATTTAAATTTAACACGGCAAAAAACAACTTCATTTTTATTCGCACGTTATTCACGAGTGGTTACTGTTACAAACATTACAGTACTTACTTATCGCCTTTGGTCCAACGTATAGTCAAAAAGACATCAGTTTCGACCTTTCTATTCTACGCTTTTGTGTTGTGATCGTTCGCATAACTCGCCATTCTCGCTTCTCTGTTCACGGATAGTCTCACTGGGTATGAACGTATTCGTTCGTGTAATAAATTCTTTTAAAAGACAAGTTGCATCATAATGAATGCAGTAGCAACAATGATAATAAGACGAGCAAAACGAGACACAGTAGGTAAAAAATATTGCAATTATAAAAATGTATACGCACGTCGCTCGTCCTATTTTCTCCACTGAAATTTCTGTGAAAAATGTTTTTGTTGTTCAAGGAAGCAAACTTATTGCACGAACCAAACGTTCGTATGACCACTCTTTTTTTTCTATCTTGCGCGTTAAGCCTCGTAGATAGATAGATTGTGAATATCTGCGCATTGAAAATACATTTGAACTGTCTTTTTATTCGAGTCCTCGAGCTTCGAGCAATGCCTCATCCTGTGGTCGATTAAGTCCAATCCCGGCGATCCCTGGGAAACCGGAATGGACACCAACATACACGCCCTCCTATAGCCCAGAACAATTAGGTACGCACCACGATTTCTCGTATTCTCTGTTCGCTAAACTCTCTTCTACTTTTTTTTCATGTGTCGTTATTATTATTATTATTGTTATTTTCTTTATTTCTCTCTGTCGCACCGTTAATTTTTAATATACGCGCAGCACGATTTATTTAGATTTTGCAAGTTTCTTTTTTTTTTTTTTTTTTTTTTTTTTTTTTCTTTTTTTTTTTTTTTTTTTTTTTTTTTTTGCTGGTACGCGAAACTCGACGATATTTTGGCACTTCCGTGTCAAAAATGACAAAAGTTACAATATCAGTCAGAGTTCATTTATTAACGCCAGTATATCGCGCTTTTTACGATCGTGTAGAGGCTATGAGTTTCGAATTGTTCAAGGTTACCGGGTAATCAACGTCACCGCAACGTTTCGCATTTTACTACCATTTTATTATATGTTCGCCTGGCGTAGATGTACGAGCTGTCTAACACGTTGTCGATTTAATCTGGAAAGAGTGTCGGTGTTGGCTCGTAAAGAATTTGTTTTTCTTTTTTTCTTTCTTTTTTTCATCTTTTTGCGCGCGCGCGCGAAGACACGCAGGGACAGGCGACTTTAGCGCTCGATGCGAAATTCCTCGGAAATGTCAGACAGCGACAACAGATTTTATACTTTAATTTACTTTTGTCGTAAATGTCAAGCTCCTTAATAAATGTTATTAATCTTCATGAATTTATCGCAACAGCGAGTATCTCTCGACGCATACATCGGTCACGTTTACGTGAGCCTTAACAGCAAGTTGGAATTGCATTGGTCGTAATTATGCGGACAGTGTAAATCCAAGTTTTGAAATTGTTCGAGTACAAGCTATTCAACTACAAAGTATTGAATTACTATTATTATCGTATTATGCCAATAAAAGGAATTGAAGATAACAGAAGTTTATAATGCTCGGTATATTAATTTAATTTTTTATATTAATGATAATATAATAATCTAATCATATGAAATGAATAATACGTAATTATATCTGATACTATATACAGTATAATAATACGTAATTATATATTGTATAATATCGTATATTAGGTTGGCCAAAAAGTAGCTGCGTTTCTTTGTGTTATTTCAACTACAAATTATTCAACTACAAAGTATTGAATTACTATTATTATCGTAGTATGTCAATAAAAGGAAAGATAACAGAAATTGATAATACTCGATATATTAATTTATTTTTTTATATTAATAATAATAATCTAATCATATAAAATAAATAATATGTAATTATATCTGATACAGTATATACAGTATAACAATACGTAATTATATATTGTATAATATTAGTCTAGCCAAAAAGTAGCTGCGTTTCTTTGTGTGCAAATGAAAGGCGAATTTTTCATGAGAAACAAAAACATTATTGATATATTGACCATCTTGTTCGATTATCTTTTGCCATTTTTCGGGCAACTTCTGTTCAAACTCCGTGTTCAAAAAAGTTTTTATCCTTTTCGACAAAAAACAGTTTCAAGATCATTCGACAGCCTCGTCAGCAGTGAAATTTAGCTAATCAATTCCAACAGTGCCACAGTTTTAAGATTTCTTCACCATAGACATCAGGTAATTTTTTTATGAGTTTGCACAGCGTTTTTTTTTTTCTTTTTTTGGGAGATAGTAAAATATATATGACGAAAGTGTTCCTTTTTGATTCTCCATTTCGAAATCAACGCCAAACGTTCATTTCCTTTGTCTGAAACAAGTTTAAACAATCAAGTATCAGATTGCACTGGTGAGTTTGCTTCGTTTAAAATGAAGTTAGTTTTAAATATGGAGGTTTACTCCTTTAAATAAGTATATTACGAGATTTAACAAGAAACTGTTCATTTTAATCAATGTATGACAGGATCTTCATAACGACCGTTTGCTTTGGTTGACCTCTTAATAATTGAGAATACAATATATTTTCCGCAATTTTATTTCCTTCTTTCTTCATCTGCAATCGACGTTTATTAAAAATACGCGCGCCACCACCTCTATCCATTAGAAAAGGAAACTTTCTGGCCAATCCAATGACACCTAATTACGTATTGTATAATAATATATATAATATACAATCGTATAATAATATATAATCATACAAAATATATTTCACGTTGATAATGATATATTAATATCTCGTATTGATAATAATAGTCAACAATTGCCGAAACTCGTAGCCTCTGCCTCCCTCGAACGCGCTGTATAAAAAAAACCATCGGCACAAACGCCACAATTAACATACCGTTCTTTCCGCTGAACACGGTCCGGTGTAGCCGGTAGCCTCGCGGAAACCATGAAACTGGAATCGTACCAAATGTATCAGACGTCACCGCCCAGCCACCAACAACAGACCGGGCCGCCACCTTCTTATTACGAGACCCAGTATCAGAGGAGCAATAGCCTGTCGACGGGATCGTCCTCCTTCGCCTTGCAGCCGACTCCTCAATCAGCGAATCAGCAAAGATGCCCGCTTCACGGCCTGCAGCCGTGCGCCTGTCAAATGGTGAGTGGACAAAACAAGTCCCAAATGACCGTTCCAAGTCCCCGAGTGGCCGCAGGTAACACTCTCGTCGTCTGAACATAGTGTACGATAGCTTTTAACCTGGGTTAGCCGCTGATAAACCCGTGAAAGATTGAAAAGGCTGGATCATCCTGGTTCAAAGGTTTCACGGTCGAATTACCAACGAGAGATATTTTCCTGATTTGCCAACTAGCTTTGTTCCTAGTTCTCCGTGTCAATCGGTTCGGTTCGATTGTTTTTGACGTTTCTCTAATTCCGTGCAACTTTAGAGTATAATCAATCAGTGATTATTATTATTATTTTCTTTTGTTCTCTTTTGTTTCTGTAACGAGACGTTAAGTAAAATCAGAACTAGTCTCTGTTTAGAATAAATCCGTGTGCATCGTTTAATTAATTCCTGACATCTGGAGACGTAAGACGTGATTGGAACGGCAAAGTCGCGCGAGAAACTTAAATTAACCGATTTGGTTGGTGTGTATATTTCACCGGTAGATGTGTCGCCAGTGAAATTGACTTCATCATATTTTTAGGTAATTTTGAATTATTATAGCTCGAATTATCTTGTTTTTCTTCTCTGGCGAAGATTGAAATCAGAATATGGAAGGATATTTTTCACATATTTAAGTCGAAATGGCACCGTCTACGCTTCTCGCAAGAATTGGATTAGTTTGCTATTGTTACTCGCTGATCTGATCGAGTCGTTTCTCAGATGAAAACGTCATGCATTTTCATTACTCGAACGACAGAATTTTTTTTCTTTTTTTTTCAAGAAGCTGATTCGAATTTTGCAGCAAAATTTGATTTTAATTTACTTTCAGTTCTGATGTCAAAACGATGTAAATTCTAATCTAACCCAAAACGATAGTCAATTATTCACAATTTAATGAGAGTATTCAAAATGATAAGTCACTTTTAGTTTTTACAGAATGCCGAAATTGATTCCAATTGCTATTATTTTTCGGTTCAACATTCCAAAGATCATCGCCGTGTAAAAGTCAATAATTTCTCTCGTGATTGGGTAATTTCATTCACAATGGTGTTGTATCTGTTTTCCCCCTGCCCGAAAAATATCAGAACTTGAGTCCAGTGGCTGGGATGTCACCGTCATACCAACAGAGTGAACCAAGTCCCACGGCGCTAGGTAACAATCAGCAACAAACTCTTCAGTACATAATGCAGACGCAACAGTGTCAGCAGCAGCAACAGCAACAGCAGCAGCAACAACAACAGCAGCAGCAACAGCAACAACAGTCGCAAACGGGAGCAACAAGATCCAGCCCGCCGCAAACACCTACATCATGCGGTCAAACACCGAGCACGATGATGGGTCAATTGATGGGAGCTCTCAATAATTCGACGCTGCTCGACGATTTGAACATTAACATCGAATCGTTACACGGCGGATTCGATTGTAACGTGGAGGAGGTGCGTTTTATTCCCGACTTTTCGTTGTTACACGGTTTATGAGAAACTTCGCCGTCAATTTCTGAGAATTACTGAGAAGATCAATATCTCTTTTGTCGATTTTAGAAATTCCTACAGATTGAAATACAATTTTCGCGCTCTCGGTCATTTTACATTAGGATCTTAATCTTGTTGAAACTGCACATTCTCAACTGATGAAGTTTTTCCATAAGAGAGAGAGAGAGAGAGAGTACTGTCTGTTCGATGCATGAAAACTGAGAGAAAACAATGAATATTTTAAAGTTTCAAGGAAATGTTTCAACTGACTGCGATTGTATAAAGTATCCAATGTTTGCTATGCTACGTTTAATCGTTAACTCAACATTCTACAACGTTGTGCAACTTGAAAATTAAATATCCATGCATTTGCATTTTGAAAATTTCACTTTGTCCGCTTGTAACCTCTCTTCAGACATAGAAAAATATAAACAGGGCGTTCCCGATCCGACGGTACAAATAAAGAATGAGATTTTTTTCATTTAAGACTGTCGAGATCAGATCGAGTTCGAAAAGTTATTATCGTCGGGTAATTCTTAACGAAGTATGTCTCAAGTTTATTTTTTTGAAAACGAAGCTTCGAATGAGAAGATTTAAATTTTATTTGATTTAATTACACATTTTTTAATTTGTTTCTGCACGTAGAGTAAAACTTTTGTTAAATATTCTTTACCTTCAAGCCTAGAATCCGTTGAATTCAAATGTACTTGACAGATTTTTAAACTCGATTTTCTCAGAAACGAAGCTTTAAATGAGAAAAAGAAATTTATTCTTTCGTTTAGATTTATTTTCTTATGTACCACAACATCGGACATATTAAATACTGAATAGAAAACAAATATTAAACATTAAGTTTCAGTTTAAACAAACTGAATATTACGATTGATATAAATATAGAATATTACAAATTACGGATACAAAGAATTTACTTTAAGCTGCTTAATTTACTTTAAACTTACTCAAAATTCTTCGTCGAACATCAGAACGATTGCTCGATTATAAAAGCAAACGTCGAACGTAAGAAGAGCGTCACACAACTACACGGTCGTCTTCCGCGAATCGTTCGCAGTTCGATCACGGTTTACATACCAAACAAATATACAAATTTGACCGAGACCCGAAGTGAGCGCCCATTCATTCAGTTTTAACCTCTTGCGCTGAAATGACGTGCCGCGCGCACCTCGAGGATTTTTCGTTCCAAAATTGTAATATTTCCTCAGTTTTAAATGTATTTAAGCAAAAACAAAATAGGCAAAACAAATAACAAGTTTATTACTTCTCAGTAATTTCTGTCCAGTGATATCGTACCGGCGAGTTCGAAAAAAGAAGGCGACGAATTATTGTGTACGGTTTTTGGTCACTCGTTATGGTCCGCAGTCAGTTGCCAGAGCGGGTGGTTAAACGCAGTGTTGTACGAACAGCTAAACATTAAACTCGAATGAGGACTGATGGAAAAATGGCATTGTGATCTGCCTCGTTTCAGGTGATCAAGCACGAGCTATCGATGGACGGGACGTTGGACTTCAACTTTCAGCAAGGTGTGATGGGAACGGCGGCGATCCAAGTGAGCGATAGCAACGTTGGCCAAAATGGCGCGGTATCTCAGAACAACGTGGTCGGCACAACGGCTGGGAACGCGCCGGCAGGAGTTTACGTGAGCACCAACGCGGCGACTCCTGCTGCACCTCCCTCGTGGGTTCACTAGCAGTGGACTCCACTGCCCTCGACACCCCCGTCGTCCTTGTCATCGTCTTTACTAGACGGGCAAGAGAACTTCCACGGACAGTCCGAGGGACAGTTCATCGGTGAGTTTAATTGCCACGTAAAACATTTATACGTACAACTGCATCATTAGAAATAATATCTATTATTACATTTTAATTTAAAAAATTAATTCTTTGATCAGACATGTAATGTTATGTAATAAGCTAGATATAAGCTTTTAGGTTCATACCCTAGCGATAAATTAAAAAATTTTTATATAATTATTAAATTAATATTAATTTTTGAAATTAAATATATATATATATATTATTTATTATTTAATAAATAAAATAATAAAATTTTTTTTTTAAATATGTTTATGTTTAATTATATTAATAACAATTGACAATTTTACAATAAAATGAATTATTTATGAATTTTCAATAATTTTATTAATTTGACTTTTAAATATTATAAGAAATTAATTAGAATTTTATTTTATTCAATTTCATCTTTATCATCAATTATGTTTATATTTTTTATTATTATTAATAACAATTTAATTATATTTTCAGACATAAATTCAAAATTTTTAATAATTTTTTTTATTAATATTATTTTTAAAAATAAGGATATTTCCATTTCGTAATTGAATGATTTTCTTGTTGTGAAAAATCATCATGACAACAAGTTTTTTCTTTATCAACAATTATAAAATTTATTCCAATTACATTTATACGCTTGTATTGTTCGACGTTTATTCAAAACGTCGTTCGATAGCTCGCATAGAATTCAATTGAC
This sequence comes from Frieseomelitta varia, assembly GCF_011392965.1. Lineage (NCBI taxonomy): Eukaryota > Metazoa > Arthropoda > Insecta > Hymenoptera > Apidae > Frieseomelitta > Frieseomelitta varia. Next base: position 272,978 of record NW_025110140.1, read on the forward strand.
TTTATTCCCGAGTGTCATAGTCTCCCTTATTCCTTTTAGGGATTTCGCAGATCCTAGAAGGTTCTCCGAGGATCCCTTGTATCTGTTTTTCCTTTAATGTGAATTCTGTTGTATTGCCGACTTTTTTAAAAGTCGTTTGTATCTTTGAATCATTCTCACAAAATTGACAAAACTCAAGTTAGTGAAAATATTTTCGTGTCGTACAGTCGCGGTACGTCGGGTCCGCGAAGTTTCGAAATCTCGTCGAACAGCGAATTGATTCGCGTTCCTGATTTCTCGTTCCAATTCTTCGTGTTGACGTTAGACAATAGATAGATCGTTGGAAATGCAAGGATACTTTTCTTGTCGAAAATTGTAAAAATTTCTCCTAGATGATTGGGAAATTTTTTGTCATAACTCAGATCTATCTATTTCTCGAAGACTAAGGTCTTCCCTTCGTATCAACCCTTTAAAACTTACTGTATTTTCGATTTTCTTTTCCCTAATTTGTTGAATCTTGAATTTAAAATTCAAGAAATCCCAACATTTTGTCATTTAACCCCAATGTCCAAGGTTCAATGAAAAGTTTTACAGCGAGTTTTAAGAGGTGATTGTAAGAAGATTTAGACTTTGTAGCAAGAAAAACGAATGGAATTTTTACGATTTCCGGGAACAAAAGCGTGTCCTTGCTACTCGATCTTGGAAAAAAGAGAAACGAACTCATCAAAGTTCCAATTATCAAAGCAGAGCTTTTGCTAGTTCCAATTATCAAATTTATCATTGTGTACCATTTTTTACAACCGTTTGAAGTACAGACAATCTTTCGTTTCACCTCTGCAATTTTTGATCGGAGAATGCTAAATACTCGCGCATTTCCTGTCTTTTCTTTCTTTTTTTTTTTTTTGTTTTTGACCGATACCATCGCGAAGGTATGCAGCTCGAAGTTGGTCCAATAAAAATTTTGCTGCCGGCCAGGCGAAAGGAGAAAGGTACATAGACGCGTAGCAGCAAGCACCGGTTCCGCGGGCAACGTTGATCGCCGTATATGTAAAATAATATTTGCACAATCGTGCCATAACAATGCTTCACTGGTACAGTATTTAATAAATCGCTTCCTCCGTACCTCGTGCGTCCCGCGCGTCGACGCGTTTCGCTCTTCCCACATGATGTTTCGTACGTGCCGCCACATTTATATAGGCAGCCGGTGTATCCTCCACCTGTGTTTTGTCCGAAATCGGTATTGACTTGGTCGCGATAACAGTTACATTTACCTCGCCGTCGAATTATGCCGAAAACATTTGTACACGCTTGTGGAAAAACGTGAAAATTGTGATCGTTCATCACAAAATTGGAAAATTAATAATTCCGCGAAACATTTCTTGGATCGAGGGGATTCTCAACTTCGATCGAGAAAGTGCCAGGGAAAAATTTCCCGATCGTTTCTTTTTATTTTTGAGCAACAGTCGTATTTGTCAATCTTAGTTATTATTTCTCCGACTATTTCTAGCACTCGTAGTCAAAACGGGCTTTAAATATACGCTGTTTTAACTTATTTATTCCCCGTTGGATGTCTATTTGAGGATAGGTTATTCGAATTCGAACGATGTCGGATCGAGATGCTCGGTACATACAAACTTGATCGATCTAAAGTTAATTTGATCAACTGATTTTCTAGAAATGAAAAACCGTGAAAGTTGTCGCAATGCGATCTTTCTTTTCCACTTTCCTCTTTTCACTAAAATATTAATTTAGATATTCCTGTTTTTTTTTTTTTCTTTGCCGAGTACAACAAATGCAAAGTAAACATTCTCATTTGTACGTTAGACACATCCTCTCTTCACGTCTGTATCTTCAAATCAGTTTAATTATACAGTGGATATTCTGTACGAACTCTTTCTTTTTATTCTTCTTTTCATTTCTTTCTTAAATATTTGTACGGGAATATTAATTTAGAAATTCGTGGAATTTAGAAATCCCTCACACAAGACACGCTAACTCTCTTCATTCTCTGTTAATTACGTGTACAATAAATTTTCTTTCCATTCTTTTGTTCATGTTCCTTTTAAATATTAATTTGGAAATTCGCGGTTTTTCATTATTAAACGCAACAAATATCTCACTTATTCATAAGACATATTCATAAGACTATCTTCATTATCTGTATCTTCAAATCAGTCTAATTAATTATGTTTACAATGCTGCTGCGTTAAATCAAAAGAGCGTATCTGAAACTTCCATTTAGATCGAGTCATTAATGCCAAGTAGCATAAAAATAGTGTGTATATGTATATATATGTATATTGTAAGAAATAAACTGAAGATATAATCAGGTTTTTAAAAATTAAAATTAAAATTAACAGGTTCCTTTCAGTTTAAAAAAAATTCTTTCTGAAGTTATATATTTTAGGTAAAAGAATACTGTTTTTGTAGAACTTTTATAAAGAGAAATGTTTCTTTGAACAGTGTTCTCATGGAACAGATATTTTAGAATCTATAAAATAAAAGTCACTTTAGAACATTTAATTGAAAAGTATTCAATGTCAGTAGTTGCTACAAATATTGATCACTTTTTTAATATCATCTGTTCCTCCGAATAGAAGAATTTTTATCTTCATATTTTACAAGTTTCATTCTTTCTGAAACGAAAGAATTTTATTTTTAAGACAGAATTTCATTCTTAAGATTTAATTTCGGAATTTTATTTTTAAAAACATTTGTTTATCCGTTCTCATAAGGACTCGTGAGTGTGAGAACATTTATCGAAACAGTTCCACGATTCGAAGTTTCAAATAAAACTTATTTAAATATTCCTTCGATTCCTGTCCGATGTACATGTACAAAATAATCGATGCCCGATCGTTAAATACTGAAAGTCGTTTGTCAAATCAGCTTTTTTGATCAGACACGCCTATTTGAATTGACACGGTGGAATAAATATTCAGCGTCCGATAAGGATAGAAAACACTCTATAAAAATTTCGCGAAACATTGCTAAACAGACTGTCGAAAATTTAAAAAAAAGAAAAAAAAAAAAGCCAGAGTTCATCCACTCGCTCTGAATTGTTAGTCATTAGTCAGCGGTCGGGGATTAAAAGCGACGATACCTGAGGAAGGGGTGTTGTTAAACGTGCGAAAAATGTCGCGCGTTTCCGCCACAATCCTCCAACGTCCAACGTCCAGCGAGAGCAACATCAGGTTCATCGAGACCATCGTGACAAAAAAAAAAAAAAAAAAAAAAAAAAAAAAAAAAAAAAGATAAAAAAGACGAAAGAAAGAAAGAAAGAAAGAAAGAAAAAAAAATACTCGAGCCGACGAGTCGTAATTCTGATTTGCGAATATCGAGAGCACTAATATAAGTTGATTCGCGTTAATCGGGTTGGTTTTAAACGAGCGCCCGTATAATTCCGGAAATCATGACACATTGGGGGCTTACGATCGACTCGGCCGCTTTTTACCCGCGACACGTAACGCGCTGATTGCGCGTCGGAATTTGTTGCGATTTTGTTTGCCGCGGCGGTGTGTGTGTGTGTGTGTGTGTGTGTGTGTGTGTGTGTGTGTGTCTGTGTGTGTTTTTTTCGCCATCGCGCAAGCGCTCGTTGACGCGTAAAATAGGGAAATTAAAAATCCTCCCCTCCTCCCTTCCGCCTTTCTCGCGCGATGATTAGAGCGAAGGACGACGCGAAATCGTCTCCCGCCGCTGGAAACACGAGTGCGTGTTTAATATAATTTTTTCATTCGGCCGGTAGGCGTGCCGCCTTTTAATCTCCGGCAGCGTGCACAAGTGTGCGGTGTAATTACAATGTTCTGTGCCCCGCTTGTCGCGCTAATGGATACGAAAGTGATGTTCCCCATCGCCGCGCCGCGTGTGCCGTTTCACTCGCGAACGACGCTTCGTTTCGCTCAGAATCGGTGGTCGGTCGAACTTTTTTTTTTTCAATTTCATTCTATCTCATTTTATTCTACTACCGAGGGTATCCTAAAATTGCGTCTCTTTCTCTCGTTCTCTCTTTGTCTTATTCGGAGATCGCGGAGAGAAACGTGGAAAGGAAAGGAAAGAAAAAAAAAAAAAATTCTTTCCTTTTAACGTTATCGTTTTCACAGGAGCGCGGTGATTACACATTCGGAATTACACGAAGTAGAATATTACACTCGCCGGGCAATCGTCGCTGGACCGTGAATTTTTATACGCTCGCTGAAAGTTTGAGGATGTGAAAATATGTGGGATGATTATAACGCAGAAAAATATGCTATGAAACGTAGTATGCGCCTGTTACAATATTTGCGCTAAGTGATAGAGATCGTTTGCCCGCGTTTTGATTATTAATGGCAGACAAAACTGCTGTTATGTTATTTAATGTAAAATCATGGAATTAATCACCTCCTCTTTGAACATTTCTCTCCGCGTATTTTTATCTAATAGCACGTAGCATTTTTGGGCGCACGTTGTGCATACAATACTATAGAAAAATGACGTTATTCTGATACAACGTATCACTCTGATTTCGTATATTTCAAATTTCAAATTCTCTCAGTACCATTCACCAGTCGATTCGTTACTCGATTAAAAACAAATGACGAGAGAGTGTGTAAACGCAAATTGCAATAATTCTTCCGTGGCGTATGCACGTTTCAAAAATAGATTTTGATTTAATTTCCCGTCGTGCCGAAGCGATTTTCTGAAGAAGAAACGGCGTTAAGTTTTAAACGCGACAGCAGTTTCAATTTCGTTTCGTAAAAATAAGTTTCGAACTGTAGCGCGACGTTTACGAACCTTAAACGGAACCTTAGAATATCGCTGATTATATTTAGTTCGAGTACAACTTCCCCGCAATTTATTTACGACCTCTGAAATGACGGAGTAAAAGGACGTGTTACGAATAGATGAGGCTCCTTTTAGTTTCATTATGCACGGAGCCATGTAATATCGATTCGCGTTTGATCATCGTAATTAAATATCCACGTGTTTTTAATTCGAAGGGTTTTGTAATGCTCATTGAAGTTTCAGCGAAACTTTTCAGCCACTTCAATTAATCTTTATCAATTAATCCACGTCTTTTACCTTCTTCTCGCGAAAGTAATTCTCGCTCGTCTATTTTTCAAGCCAACGGTTGTTTAGAAATGAAAAGAAAAAAAAGAAACGAACGATCAACGATTGAAGTTTTTTACCCTCTTGCGCTGCTAACCGGTTCGCGGACCATAACGAGTGACCAAACCCGTCGTACATTAACTCGTCTTCGTTCTGAATTCATTCGTATATCACTGGATAGAAATGACTAAGAAGTAATAAAATTTATTATTTGTTTTGCCTGGGTTGTATTTCGATATATTTAAAACTGAGAAAATGTTGCAATTTTAGGCCAAATGTCCTCGAGGTTAATCAAAACTATAAAATACAAATTGTAATTTTTCTCTAAGAAAATAAAACGACGTATATGGAAGGAAAAAAAAGAGAGAGAGAAAAGAGATAGAAAAAAGTACGAAGAAGATTTTCGCAGGAAGAAATTGTTCAACTATAATTCGATTTCGTAGCCAGAGTTTCGCTTTCCGTATTAGTATACTTTCGAAGCAACCGGATTAGAAGTGCAATTCGCTGAAAGTTTCGCGAGCAAAGTAGCGGACAGTTCCGAGTGCTGAGCTTTTTCAGGAATTCATTGAAACCTGGCGGCAAGTACCATTTAACTCGATGATATTAATGCATACTGTATTAGGTGTTCTTAAAATTAACAAGTTAATTTATAGCTTTTCTGGTTGAGAAGTTTAGCAATTTCCAGCCAAGCGGTTCATGCTTTCATACGATGCAATTTCTTCGAGGCTGTAACAATAGACGCGAATTTCGTATTTTGTTTGATGCATACATTAGTTTTCGTAGACGAATATGCAACGGAAATTTGAAATTTAGAAAAGGCGAGTGTGATCCAGTGGTTTGCGTTAATCGCGACACTTACTGTGGACGAGCAAATTTTTATCATTCGACGATTTCTTGAATTGCCAATCGTTTCTCGGTGCACGTTTGAAGAAATTTGACGAAATGAAAAAGTTACGTTTCAGTATAATTTAGTCTAATATATCCCGTGTTCGATATGTATACAATATATATTGTATCAATGGCAATTAAAAGTTGTCGATAATTTAAACTGATATGACTTTGTCAAAAGTTAGATCACTTAGACACATTTTTAAAGCGTGAAACTTCTACTTTGATTATCGTGAATTGGTCCTTTCTGATGATGATCTTGCATCACGTAACAACGTCAATTTTTTCTTGAAAATTGTAGAAATTCTACAATTTGACGTTAGAAACATTAGAAATTCCTTTCCGTAACCAGATCCGCCATCGTTTTGAAGATTGAAGTCTCTTCATTACAATGACTGTTCAAAACTTTTAAAACGATTTTTTCTCACCATCGAATGTATGGAGGTAAAATTGAAAAAGTTCAAGAAACATTTCGTCATCGTATCGTAACCCTAACGTTCAAGATTTAATGAAACGGTAAAAAAAGGAAAAAAGAAAAAATCGTATAGTTCAAGGAGTCGTGAAGAGAAAATTTAAGACCATGGTAGATGAAAAAATTTTTTTACTCTTTCTACACGTGTTTGAGTTTTTAAAATTTTTACGATTCTCGAGCAAAAGGTGTCTCGCTGCACAATGTGAAGTACCACCTCACGACTGTTAAAGTAAAGGTTTGAAACGAGACCAAGTGATTCTTTTTTTTTTTTCTTTTACGAAGATATTTCAGTAAGTTTGTCGACAAGTGTCGTCAGTGACACAGTTACGCTCTTATATACTTAGCAGATATACAAATGAGAATCGTATTGCTAGTATCTCCGGACGTTTCGAAATCTTCTATAAGAAAAAAAAAGAAAAAGAAGAAAAAGAAAATAGGTACATGCTTGGTCCACTGGAGAAATCCCTGACACAGAGACAAAGAGATGGAGAGAGGCTGAGAGAAAGAGAAAGAAAAGGAAAAGATCCCCGAAGCCCATTGGGCGAAAACGAGGCCCCCCGCAAATTGAATCCGCACACGAGGCGGAAAATAAATTTTCGCCGGCACGGCCGGCCAAGCTGCGAATAGTTATAAAATTCGAGTCAAATGCGGGAAAACAAAAACGAACAATGCAGAAAGAACATCGATCCGGAACTAACGGAAAACGGCATCCGCGTTTCATACATCGAACAAACTGTAGGAATGCCGGAGGCGCTAATATGCCAGGGCGTAACAGGAGGGAAAGGTAGTGTGTTTTTTCGCCACGTCCACTGCTGAAAAATATTTTGCTGAAAGCTAATATCTATCCGGCCCCGATATTCATCCGTGTAAATACTATCTACGTACGTAGAGAGGCAACAAAGTAGCCTCTATCCTGGCTGGCCGAGTCTACCGAAGAGTTTCGGAGGGAAAAAAAAAAAAAGAAAAAATAAATGAACGTGACGTCTGCGTATCAACATATTTTGCCAGACGAAGATTGGCTGGATGTTTCACTTAATCGGCGTAAGATCGTTTCGCTTGCTTCGGGAGCGCATTCTCTTCTTTTCTCGTCCAACTTTTATCCCACTTTCAGTCGCAAGACGCGTGTGTATAGAAATTGCTAATTTGAAATAGTTTTCAAACGGGTCGAATAAGAATTTTCTTTTTGTGGAAAAAGTACAATGGTATTCCCAAAGTTCAAACTATGGGGGACGAAAGTGTTAACAGCCGAACTTACGTTTTACTTTAAAATTTAAGAGTGCTGCATATTTTCTTTTTAGCTGTCGAACCTAAATTTTTTTTTTTTAACGCACGTACTAGTTTCGTTTGGTTACGTTTCTTTTTGTACTTCGAATTGTCGAGTGTCCTCGTCATTCTCGTTCGTTATTCCAGTGTGCGAAAAAATCATATTTAAAATACCTCCGTCGCTCTATATTATAATTACATTACATCACCAATATTTTTTCTTTTTTTTCTTTTGAATAAAAAATTTATGTATTAATTATGTGAGTTCTTCTACTAAATTTATTACAAATTTATATATTATCAATATCGTTTTTTTCTCTTTATACATTATCTTTGTATAAATATTAAATTTATATATTATTTAAACAAATAACATATTTATATATTATCAAATATTATACATATTTATTGATATATTATCAATATCGTTTTTCTCTTTATCTCGTATTTCAATAATTACAAATCTATAATAATACATGAAAATATATCAAATCTATGATAATCGTAATAAGCGTTAATGTATTAGTAGGAAATTCCTAGTATGAAAATTCTGTTCGAATGATAAAATATTCGGATAGTAGGACATTCGGATATTGAAGCATTGAATAACACGGATGCTCTACTCCACTACTTGAAGTAGAAGAAATTTTTCATTCTACAATTTTGTACACGGCGTGGTACGACTTTGATATTCGTACGAAAAAAATATGTAACATCAGGACGACCTTCTTGGCAAAGGAAGCCAGTTTCCTTCCCGGCGATTCTTATCGGGATCGTTAAAAAATTTTCGTACACCGCCGTGCCATTCCATTCCGCCAGCCTGTGTCGTACGCAGGATAAAGAGTTCGAAGTTAAGAAAAATCAATGGTCCGGCGTTTTGATGCTTTCTGATACGTGCTCGCGATTGAATCGAGAACAGTTTAGACAGTAAGGAATGAAATTGTTTTGCTTCGGTGAAATTCGTCGGAAAGTTTTTAAATGATTTGTCGTGTTTTACTTTTCTCGGGAATCGACGGGAAATGTTTGAAGTTACGGCGGGAGGGGGGAGGGGGATACTATACGGGACATCGTCGTTTGATTGGAAGCGATACTGGCCTCTAGCTTTCTCGGAGTTTGGTTGGAAGAATTTGGCAAATTTGATTAACGAGATCCAGTTTTTCTCAATATATTTTGCCACACAGGTATAATATAAAAACATATTTTAAGGAATTTAGATAGAAAGTCGTTTCGTCCAAATTAAAATTCGCTTGAAACGAGATTTAAAGACAGAAACAGAATTAAATCCGAAACGTTGTACGTACGGTGACGTCTTGTTACATTATCGAGGCATATAATCTCGAAATGTTTTCACGCAACGCGCGATTACACGCAACCGTGTATAAAAAAATTCCCAAGACAAATGTCCAAGCACTTTCGTGTACGCCAGTTGTACGTACATTCATATCTGCCCGATCGATCCTTCAAAGTGGTACTCTTTCCTAACAGTATCATCGGGTGCGGGTGTACTCGCGAAAGCGTGGATTGACAGAATCGATAAAAATCGGCGATTCGTCACGGGGTGGTTAGGTGTGCGGGGAGATGGGGGAGGGAGGGGTGGAAGAAGGTGTACAGACGTTCAAGTGGGGCAAAAGGGAACCACTTAGCCGAAACTGCAGGAATCTGGAAGTCAGCAGCTATTCGGCAGACGTCACTGGCGCCAGCGGACTACCTTAAACCTCCCCTTTATACCCCTACCCGTGTGCGCCGACAATCTCATTCCCCAAAAGCGTCGCAAGAATTATAAAGTTGGTGGAGGAGAGCTCCGGGGGACTTCTTCCCTCGCCACCCACTCTTGTCAGGCAACCACCATTCCCTTTCTCCCCCTCCTTCTCCTCTCTTTCACCCCCGCGTCCTTCACCTACGCGCCACCTCGACCTAGCGACTCCATTTCTCCTCTCTCATCTCTCTTCCCTCGCTTCTCTCTCTCTCTCTCTCTCTCTCTCTGTCTTTCTCTCCCCTTCGTTTCCACGTTCTTTCCACCCTTTTTCCCTTTGTCTCTGCTTCTCCTCCCTCTCTCCGATGTTTCTCTTTTTTCGACGTCTGTCCTTGTCTCTACGTATCTCGATCCCTGAACAACTCTGCTCCACACACACACACACACACACACACACATACCACCCTCGCGCCACCATCCTTTCGTCTTTCTCTTTTTCGGCCAGCTCGCTCTTTTTGCTGCCCCCCCCCCCCCCCCCCCCCCCCCCCCTCCGGCCCCACTCCGCGAAGTTTGCAACGCGAGGTGGAATCGGCCGCGGCGCTTCGTTTTCGCCGGAGTTTCGAATTGTCGGCGGCGGGGACACACGCCACCGCCCCCGAAATCTGTTCACCGTTTGCGCGGACGACGCCGCAGGAAGTCGTTCAATTAGACTCATGTACCGTGCGATTTCGAAATAACGCCAGGTCGTTTCGATCGTCCGACGAAACTTTCAGCTTCCTCTAATGACCAGCTCGCCTCTAGCTGGTGAAACGAATCGTTCTTTCCTCGAACTTTCCAACCGACCGATTATCGATCGTTTCTCCGAAATTTTTTCCTCGATTTCCCGATCGATTCTCTTGTTCGACGTTTCCTCGAATTTTAAGTCCTCAAGTTGGACATCGGGGTCGATCGCGAGTCGAAGTCACTGCGTAACTTATCGATGTTTGGCAGTGTGTCGTCGCTGACATTGATCTTTCATTCATGATTCTTCCTTCGTTTCTCCTTACCTTCTCGTTCACGCCGAGTCTGAATAGATAGGAAATTATCGGCTGTAAAAACGCAAGTCGTTAACGGCCGTCATAGTAACGTAAACTTGTCGTTGGTTAGGTCCAATAATTCGCCGCGAGCGAGAAGAAATTACGAAACACACAGGCAGCGTGTGTCAAACGAATTAATAGGATATTCATGTGATACAGTATCAAGTATACATTTCTATATTTAATGTACCCTCTTTCAACGTGAAAATTTACTTATGCAACGGTTTAATGTACGACTTTTCGTCTTTTATGGATCACAAAAGTATAGAAAAGCAATCGCTTTATTTGTTTAAAAATAATTACAACTCCCTCCAACTATTTTATGTCTCAATTTTATCGTTTACAATTCATTTTCAGTAGATATCATCCGATTGATAATTTAGTACTGAGTCAGTACGTAATTTAATTTATAAACCGCGTGTTTCAAAATCAAATGCCTTAAAGCACCATCGCGCAATCACTCTTCCTGCAAATGTTGGCATCTTCCTGGTTGCAATTAGATCTTCGCAATTATCCACTTGGCGCAGGTGTTCCACCGTCGTATAAAAACATAGTTTCCTGTTGAAAGAAGCTTCGATCCGGTCGAATAAAAAAACCCTTAACCGATACGCCCCTCTGAAAAAGAATGCATCGCTAGCGAAACCACCCCGCTTAACCCTGTTGTGTCCTTTCGCTCATTTTCGAGTCAGTATTTTTCTATCGCTGCACATTCACGTTCATTTTTATTTTCCGTCAAGTATAAATAAATGAAATTCACACGAAAGGTCCAAAGGTTCCACTCTTCCGTTCTTTTGACCATACAGTTGGATTTCAATTTCTTGCGAAAATCAAATCAATTGAACTAAAATTTTAACCTCTCGTGCTAGTAACTGATTCACGGACCATAACGAGTGACCAAACCGTATGTAATACGTCTTGTAATAATTCGTCTTTTTTTTTGAATTCATCGGTATATCACTGGATAGAAATTACTAAGAAGCAGTAATAAATTTATTATTTGTTTTGCCAGTGTTACATTTCAGTAAAACTCAAAACTGAAAAAATATTGCAATTTTGGACCAAATATTCTCGACGTGCGTGGCACGTTATTCCAGGATAAGAGGTAGAATCTTCCAAATCGATAATGAGATTTTAGGAAAGTTCCTGAAACCTAAAACTTAAAACCTAAAACCTGAAACCTGAAACCTAAAATTGAAAACCTAAGAAATCTAAAACCTAAAAAACCTAAAACACCTAAAACCTAAAACCTAAAAACCTAAAATCTAAAAAACCTAAAACCTAAACAGCCTAAAATCTAAACAGTCTAAAACCTAAACAGCCCAAAACCTAAACAGCCCAAAACCTAAACAGCCCAAAACCTAAACAGCCCAAAACCTAAACAGTCTAAAACCTAAACAGCCTAAAACCTAAAACCTAAAAACCTAAAAACCTAAAAAACTTAAAACATAAAAAAATATAAAACCTGAAACCTTGAACCTGAAAACCTAACCTAAAACCTAAAAACCTAACCTAAACCTAACTTAAAGCCTTGAAGTCTTTTTAAGTAACCAAAGCGTTTGCTCCGCGGCGTGCGTCGTGAAACGATCGTTGAGAAGGGATCGAGAGGAGATCGCGATCATAGGCGGGACAGTGACGATCCTAAGGGACCGGTGACCGTAACAACGAGGGAGACGATAACTCAGGCGAACCGGTAGTAACGATAAAACTACGTTACTACAGCTACGGAGGGCGGGGGGGGGGGGGGGGGGGGGGGGGGGGAGGAAGAGGAGGAGGAGAGGAAAAAACTTTTGATTTACTTCTGCGCAACGCTTCCCTCGTATGCCCGTGTCCCGTGTACACGGCCAGAGGTCTGTTAACCCACTTCTGGCCGAGCTGCAACGCGATACAGGCAAACGAGGGACCTGCGTATCGATCAAGTCGATCATGTTCTTCTTCTCGCCGTCTCACGATAACCCGACCAGCACCTCCTTCGTCGGTAGGAACGTCCGCCAAGGTAGGCTTCCTCTCTCGATACTCGTTTCACCGTGTCTTCTACCGTGTGCTACGGTTGGGATCAAACCTGACGTGTACTCGCGAGTTTGACAATGAGTTCGATACATCAGGTACGTTCATTTTGTACGAATACATTCGTGAGTGTAATGGAACGAGTGTATTCATTTTTGTCACGAGTAATAAATGAATACATGCGTATGTATGTATGTACGTACATATGCAAATGAATACACGTAAAATATACTGAAATAATGTTAATGATAAAATATCGTCTATAATATGCTAATTTTAAATGATACTTATAAATGTAATATTGTTGAAAATAATATTCATTGTTTATAAATGGTATTTACAAATAAAATGTTGTATATGAAATAATATTTATTGTTTATAAATGGTGTTTATGAATAAAATATTGTAGATAAAGCAATATTTATTATTTATAAATAGCATTTATAAATATATGAAACATACTATAATACACTGTCAAAAAATGAATGAACATATGTACAAATGTACATATAGGTACAAATATATATATATATGAAAATATGAATGAACAATCGTACAAAGCACATATGAGACTACATATAAAATCAGTAATAAATGAATACATGAACGTAATGAAATTAATATATTTACTTTATACATGCAACAAATGAATATACATATACAAATACGAATGAATAGATATAGAATATACCGGCAACAAATGTATTTCGAATCTTACAAACGTTGACGTTTTCGAAATCTGTCGGTGTTCCTTCGAATAATATTCGAAACTTCAGCAAATGGTACTCGAATCTTGGAAGTCAGAATTCTGCAGAGCGATCCTCCCGCTAGAGGACTCAAAGATCGAGCACGAAAGTAATACCCCTCGTATTGTACATATGTGATTCGTTTGAAACGATTCGTTTCTTTTCAGTTCTTACACATGCGCAGGTACATACAGCGATCGAGTCGATGGCAGACTCTGCTTTGGAGCTTTTGAAGGTAGGATTTCCTATGAATCTCAGACGCGTGCACGTCTGATGCATTTGTACCGAACAACGGAGAGGCACGCCCCTGTTTTTTCTATCTGCGATTTCCAAACATTGCACTCGTGTGTAGAAAAACCGGTATGTGTTTCGTCGAGTCGAAAACCTCCAAACCGTTCATCTAACACATTCACATTCCTGAATTGCAGAATGTATGAACATCTATTGCTTTTTCTTAATTGTCAGATTAATAAGTGGGTAATTAAAGCAGACAAACGAGTGAAACGTAATTCGAAGCAATCGAGCTTCTTGAATCTCGTGAAGTATTATGGGGAAATACTATATTTACATTTTGTTTAAAATATCTTTTTATACAAAGAATAAATTTCGAGCAATTTCGAGTATTGAAAATTAGAGTTTGGTAATTCCTTATATATTTCAAAATACTATATTTTATCTATTATTACTATATGCTCTTTACTGCTATATATCTTTATTTTATCTACTATTACTGCATACTTCGAAATATTATATTTTATTTAAATATTATTTTACTTAAAACATTGTTTCACACACACACACACACACACAAAATGAATTTCGAACAATTTCGAGTATTTAGAGTTAGATGACTCATTCTATATACTTGGAGGTAGTATTGGAAATACCATATTTAATTTTCAGTTTAAAATATCATTTTCTACAAAAAATGAATTTCGAGTAATTTCAAGTATTTACAGTTAGAGTTAAGTAACGTCCTACATACTTCGAAACGCTATATTTTATCTACTATTACTATATACTCTTTATTACTATATATATCTATTTTCTCTACTATTACTATATACTCTTTATTACTTTATATCTCTACTTTCTCTACTATTACTATATACTCTTTATTACTATGTATCTCTACTTTCTCTACTATTACTATATACTTCGAAATACATTTCATTTAAAACATTTTTTCATGCAAAAAGAAAAAAATGAATTTCGAACAATTTCGAGTATTTACAATTAGATAACTCACCCTACACACTACTCGGAAATACTATATTTAATTTTCAGTTTAAAATATCTTTTCCTACAAAAAAAAAAAAAAAAAAAATGATTTTCAAGTAATGTCAAAACATTTCAGAATTAGACGACATACTCATTCTGTATCGTTGGAAACAGCTGTAATTTTCGAATCGAACAAACAAAGGCTTCGCGGCTACTTGTGAGATACTCGATCCCATCTCTAACCACTACCTCTTCCGTGGTTGTTGCCCGTTGTGTCGCCTGTGGGAGTGGTACTCGAACCAGGCGGCCTCGACGATTCCTCGGTAACGCGAATAAGGAATGCCGGCAGGCGCGCATTCCTGCCGCCAGCGAAATGTCGTGATCCGCCTGGTCTGGCGGGAAAAAAGCCTCGATTAAAAAGGAACGGGGTGGGAGGAGATCGCGTACGCGATTGCATAAACGGCCGGGACGTGTGTGCGTTTATGTAACACGCGCGCGCGTACGTTTCCGCGATCCGGGCGGAAAAAGAGGAACACGCAACGATCGCGTTTCTTTTATAGGATGTTCGCTGATTGAAAACGCCGGGGAAAATACTGGTTCTTTTTTTTCTTCTTTTTTTTTCTTTTTTTTTTTGTCGGTCGATTTTTATCCGTTTTCTTCCTTTGGCAATCGGTTCAGCTTTGCAATCTGTAGTTTCGGTCGTCGATATATTTTTGAAGTCTGTGCGAGTAAATGGAACCTCTCTGGCTTAAGGAATCGTTGGATCGTGAGTGCGGATAGGCTTGAGTGGATTTGCGAATTGCAAGATTCGTCTGTTAATTTCTTCCTTCTTTTTTTTTTTTTTTTTTTTTTTTTTTAATTCTTTCAATGTTTCTCTTTCCGCTTCTCTTTCTTACTTAATTTGCGTGGATGTACAACTGGAGCAATTTTCAATAAGATTTTAGTGGTATCGAGGTTTTTGAATCTTAGTGAACATTTTTGAGGTAACAATTTCAGATACTTGACCTATGTTACACGAGAATGATATTGTAATTTAATTAATATTATTAAAATGGACGTAACTTTGAGGTATGTATATGGTTTTTGTATTTAACTTTCTTATCAGTTCGTATTCTTTGCAAGTAAAGTGTCGCTGAAGAAACGAGTAGGAAAGCTTAATAAAAAAATTAATCATTTGATACGCGTGTCTTAATACGTACACTTGCAACAAATTTTTGCAATTAATTCAAAGCGAATACTAGAAAGAGTGATTAATAAGTGAAATGTTGTGAAAAGGTACGAGGGAATGGAGAAATAAAAGGTACGAACAGAAATAGAAATCGATGGATAAATAATGAAGAGAAAATGGACACGAGTTAAGAAACGAAAATAAAACGACGGGTGAAAATGAGACGATGGATGAATATATCGGTACGTGTATATTCTGGAAGTTAGTGAACATAGGAAAAGAATGCATGTACGTACATATGTACATATGTTAAAATAAGTGGCAGAATAGAAAGGAAGGAAGAGCTGGGATATATCAAAAAAAGAGCAACCAGGGAGAACGTGATGCGGAGAAAATGGTAGAGAAACACAGTAGAAGGATAGACAGAGAAAAAAGAATTCGTCGAGATAATGCTCGCGACGCGTAGAGAAAAAGTTTCGTTTTTCTTATTTTATCAAAGTTTCGATAAGACCACGATAATTCTTTTTGATCGAGTTCCTCGCTTCGATCGTGCCATTGATTTCGTTATTAATACGAGTCTATGCTGTATTTTATATTGATTGCAAATATAACTATAATTATACGACGAACGATTTTTACGATTGGAAAAAGAACGTCTCAACGTGAACGTAACATTCAGAAATATTCGAAATGAAATGAATTTGTTTGTTACTGAAATGATCGTATTTCGTGGTAACAATGCAACCAAATTGTCCAAATTCTCTTAACATATTTTTTATTATTATTAATTGTTTCTGTGATACCAGACACAGCGTTTTGAAACCGAAGAAAAATATATTATATATGTAACGTTGTAGACTGGCGATGTTCAAAGTCCACTAACATCCTGTATATGACAACAATAGCTGGAGGGATTTGTTTTTATTCTGTAATATGACTTCCATCGGGATCCCTTTGTATTTTACAAATTGAAACTTTCTAATTGCTTTTGCAAACGAGAAGAAATAAAAATTATAAAATGCAATCCGTTTCAACAACAACGATCGAAAGTTGATATCGATGCCTGGCACCTGAAATTGAAAGCTTTCAAAACCGTATTAAGACATTTCACTTTGAAAATTGAATATATGTGTGTGTATGTGTGTGTGTGTGTGTGTGTGTGTGTGTGTGTGTGTGTGTGTTGCAGTTACTCGAAAAATCAGTTTTTCAAGCTCCGTTTCTAAAAGTCTCCGGAATAATTAAAATATTATTACATTGCTCGATATAAATTAGTTAAGAATTATTATTATACAATATTTACTATAAAAGTGTAGGGAAAACATATCTTTTCCAATGGTTTTTCAAAAGAATTTTAGACTTGGTACAATACGCTTCATTTTCACGTGTTCATAGTATACATACTGTATACTACATTTAAAATGTAATACTTTTCTTTAATTTTATGATATAATTTCCATCACAATTTGGAAATCTATTCTCTATTCTAATCGTCTATTCTCTAACACACCAATTACGTAGGAATTAAACACGTTTAACTCCCAACTTAATTATTGAACCAAAACCGAAGGATTAAAACAAAATTACATCGAGCGCGAAAGGATCAGTCGGTAATATAAATTTCCTTTTCGATCGAAATCGAAGTTTTGAAAAATTAAAAGGCTGTCGTCGCGAGAGCCTAACGACGACACGTTCGCTTGCTTCGTGAAGAAGTATGGTCGTCACGACGGTGTCTCGAGAACGGAGGGGTTTGAGAGTTCAAAGGTCGACGCCGGTACTCGCGAGGGGTGACTGGTCCTTGCCTAATCGAGCGTGCGTTTTCAATGAATTATTCAAGATTGCACGTGTAATATTTGTCATGGTCGGCCGTATTTAAAGCATTAAGTGTTTATTCTCATCCGTGCTTTTTCACGGTTTCTCGTTTAAATTTCTCTCTCTCTCTCTCTGTTTCTCTTTCTCTCATCGTCACCCCTTCCTTTAATTCATGCGACTTCTCTCACGCGATTAATACGACGTCGTCCTTCGGTTCGATATAGTTCCGTTCACGGAGCGATACTCGTCGAAGAACTCAAAGTTTTACCACTGACGCGTGCGTACGAACGAATCGTCAACGTAATTAATAAGCCCTTTTTGATCTCGCAGCGCCTTGTGTCCGCTGCTTTGCGTTACATTTGACCTACAAACTTCCAGATAAAAGTTTTACGTAATATTCGTAAATACCTTCGATATTAGGTATCTTCTTTTTCCCTCGTTCTTTTATGTATAACGATAATACGTTTTCTACAACACTTAGGGAAGGTATACGTATGATCCAAATGGACATTTGTTGATTTTATGAACAAGCATTCGATGTATGGAGAATTACGTAAGGATTATGCGACAACTTCATCACGGATGTAATTTGATTATCGTTTGCAATTTGAGCGTCATTTACAACGAGAATGATGTTAAAATGGATTCCTTTGTTTGATCCAAATGTGGAGGGTTCAGAAATCAAGTCTAAGTTGTTTCTTATTGTGGTATGGGCAAATTATTGGGAAAGAGCCCAACAATTGCAATCAGATGTCCCAAGTGGTGTACTATAAACTGGAGAGAAAGTTAGGCTTGGGACTTGGGACCTAGCGAGTTTAGCAATTAAGAAAATAGTGTAAAACGTCGTTTATAATCATCATGAAACAAATTTCCTTTTTTTAACCTAAAATAAACAACTATCCTTTAACAAAATTCTTACAAATTGGGACCTCAAGCTGGGATTCCTACATTATTAAAAGCAACTTGTGTCGTATAAATATTCTTCGATTGTAGAAATCGTTGGTTGAAATAATTTACAATACGATCATTGCAATATGATCATTGGTACAGTATTACGACTTATAAATTGTTCAGTCGATTGAAAGTATCGACAGGTACGTCACAAATCGTTTTTAAAAATAACTTACAGTGATTAATTTCCTTTTACACCGTGGAGTCGTTTACATTATGATATAAATATTACGCGACATAAAGATTTACAACTTTTAACAAATAAAAATCTTTCTAAAATTTTGCTACGTACTCTAAGACTTTGGATTTTAACTTTTCGAAGCATAACAAATTCAAAAATGTCACTTTTTCACTATGGAACGATTGGTGGAATGTTTTCTTTTAAAACATTGTATCGCTAGAACGACGCGATGACGATTATGACTTGTGAAACACAGAGTATGTACAGCTGCTGTAAAATTTAATTAAATTATAAAGAAGTGGCACTAGTTTTATTTTATTTTATTTTATTTTATTTTATTCTTTTGGGAAAAATCAATAATTTTATTGTATAACTTGACTAGTAATAATAATAATTAATATCAATATAATAATATTAATATCAAATCTAGTGTCAAAATATTCTAAAATGTCCAAGATTTACAAATGTCCTTTATTTTCCACGAAACGTCTCTTAAGCAACGAGCAACTACACTAAGCCATTCACGGCTAAGAGGCTAAAATAACTAGATATACAAGTTATACTTGTGTCCGAGTTCATTTCAGTTCATTTTCCATTTACTTTACGCGTTGCAACAACCCCATAAATCCCATCTTGTTAAAAAAAGTTGTCCGTACATACGATCTTCTTTCGTGCTTCCTAGCCGCGAAAGAAGATCGATAATCCCAAGTCCGCGGACGATTCGATTCGCAAGGAGCCACGAATTGACAGGCACGTAATTATAATTCGGGGGAATTCGCGTCGGAAAAGGTGGGGCGGTGAAACTTTCATTAGTCACGGGTGTTTACGATCGGCCACTATTTAGCGGATCGCGGGTTAACATTAATCGGCTAGCGCCGATCTATATTTACGCCCGGCGCTCGCTATACTTAGGCGGGTCGGAATTGGTATTGTACGTATTGGCGTATCACACGCCGCAGACACCGGCCGAGTTACATGAATAGCTTATTGCGAAAATAAAGCGAGCACCGCTTTATAATTGCAATAATCAGCAGCGAGATAATATTATTAGCCGCGGTTGGAGATCGACGGCGGAGGCCGCCGATGCAGCAACGATCGCCTCTTTAAAATATTGCCCGTCGCAACGAGCCCGTTAAACTTGTTACCGCGGAAACAAGCGGCAATTTTAAACCGCCGTTTCCAATAGAAATTCCTCCCCCTCCGCCCCCCCCTGCATCGCGTTGATTGTTATTATTGAAAGAAACACCCTCTCCTCCCCTCCCCTCCCCTCCCTCCCCCCCAGACTATATGCTTTATAACGTGTTATTCTTGTAATCAGATCACGCCGTGCGTGAGTACGTTCCCTGGAATGAAAGCGTTGCGCTGCATTAGCCGCGCATTGATCAATTATCCTTCATCCTAAAGTGTTTCAAGCTCTATGAGCCCGCTGTTCGAATTCTGCGAACCTAATCCTGTTGTTACTTGGTGTCACCACTCGGTTACTCGAGAGATTACGCGCCCCTGTGCGTTTGTTTGCAGTTTTGCGAGTTTATTGTTTCTTCTTTTCTTTTCTTTTTTCTTTTTTCTTTTTATAGATATATTTGAAACAATCGTAGCAAGTTTTATTTGATTGCAAACATTCGCACGTTTCGGAACGTTTTTGAAATTGCATCAACACGTTGATGACAAGCTATTATGATTATGTCGAGACGAGTCTGGAAATGTGTATAAAATGTAAAAAAAAGGTACGTAGAAGCTTGATTTTATTTGGGCAGAGTAGAGGTTTTGAGTAATTTTATTGAAAGTATATGGAAGTTTGTACTTTTTTTGTAAATATTGAATATATTTCTACCGAGTATCACGGTTTATTAATACAAAACCGGTCGTTTAAATATTTTCGTGACGTCTAGCGCAACGTGTACTAGCATTGAATATCTTGCAAACCACTGTCTATGTCTTCGAACTTGATCAATCATAATCGCGACAGCGAGGTCTCGTTGCCAATGAAATTCCAAAAAAAAAATTTACTTGGAAAAAAATTCCTACAGACATTCAAACAGAAACGAAATAAAATTTTGCTCGTCGCACAAATTTTGCTAAAAATTTTAAAAATAAAATATAATGATTAAATTAGTAATAAATATATGTATAATAGATTAATAATTAAATATATATATATAAGAAATTAGGGAAAATAAATATATTCACCTGTTTATCAAAAACATGTCTCATTCAAAATAATTTTAAGTCACTCTGCCCAATGAATAATTTAATGGCTGCAGTATAAGATAGCATAATCAATTGACTTTTAAATGAAATCTGGTATGAAAGGATTAACGAAATATATACTGTCTCAATGTATAAATTATCATTTTAAAGTCTTAAT
This sequence comes from Frieseomelitta varia, assembly GCF_011392965.1. NCBI lineage: Eukaryota > Metazoa > Arthropoda > Insecta > Hymenoptera > Apidae > Frieseomelitta > Frieseomelitta varia. The sequence goes on from NW_025110140.1 coordinate 293,879, forward strand.
AAAAATGTTAAAATTTTTTTGTGAGACGATAACACCGTAATAAATTTTACGTTTTTTGTCAAAACTATTGGCAAAAAATCGTAAAATCGACTTTGTCCAAGAAAATTACCACCGAAAAATATGCGAATTGCGCTCGATAAATAGCACAGAGTTACAGTAGTCCTAGAGTACGAAAGTGTATTCACCGAATTATTAATTACGCAGAAATATCGGTGTCATTCGCTTTGTATGCGTGCAAGTGTCGTATTTGACGCGACCTTCCCCAAAAATAGGCAGAAATGGTCCCAATTCTGAAGAATTGATAGTATGGCGCGACTACTGCAGCTTCCGGAAGCGAGACGCTGGGACTTATGGAACATCGGCGAAAGAAGGAGCTGGGGAATCAATTAATTCGTCCTTGGTGAAATCGTCGGGACGGTCGCAATAAATTCGTGCCACGATCGCACCGGGTTCGACCCCCGGTCGAACATAAAGTATGTCATCGTCGGCGATGCGAGTCGTGCGGGGCGATAGTCGCCGGGAAAGTTCTCGTTTTCGTGCGGCCACACGACCGGTCATCCGAATATATAGGAGTGACGTGGCGCCGAGATGCGTGTAAGAAGGGTGATACGAAATATCACGTCGAGCACGTTTCGTGCCTCTTGCCACCGCCGCGGCACACATTGGCCTACTTTTTCGATCGAGAGAGAGACCGTGTCTGTTCCGAGAACAGAGGGAGAGAGAGAGAGAGAGAGAGAGAGAGAGAGAGAGAGAGAGCGTGTGCACAAGTTTGCACCTACCTCCGTAGGTGTTTGGTCACGGTGTTTAAAGATGTCTCGCATGATCTGGCCAAACTCGGCGATTGATTGTCGTTGGCTTTTTTCTCGGGGACGATATTGAATTTTTTGAAACAAAGAAACAACGAAACTCGTTGACTCGTTCGTTTACAATCGCTTGAAGTTATTTCAATTTTTAAATATTTTGGATTACGATGGATTTACGTCTTACAATATTTCGACATCAGAGGCTGATCGTTACAGTGAATTTTGCCTCGAGTGTTGCATTTTCTTTCTGGTAGGAAACTGAAATTTTGCTTCTGATGGTGTGATACACACGTTGTATTGGCATGCGACAAGTGAAATCGATGTTTATCGTGATTTCTATTCTCAGACTTGCAGGTGTATCACTATCATATTTCGTACATGTTAGTCAAACGTTTTAATACTCACTCATTGAATTTACGAAATTACGATCTCACGATTCTCACGAATATCATTTTTACTGCATTATCTCGCTCCGTCTAACACGAAGAAATGTTCCAATTCAATCTCTCTGTCGGTTTCATCAAAGATCTCGAACAAACAAATTCATTTTTCTTGCATACTTAGAACAAACAGTGATCTCGTCACATAGTGACTTTTCTTGAAGGAAATGAAATTGAATTAAAGCGTGTCGCGTTGCAAATATTTGCATCTTCTTGCTGATTATGAATCGCGAACCAATGATTCCTTCTGTACTTGTTGCGTTTGTCGTTCGTGCAAAGAACTGCGTTCGGGCTGCGTTGGCCGCTCGCGAACGACGACTCGTTATCTTGTATTCAAATTAAAAATGCCCGACTCACCGCGGCGTGGAAACGTGTTTTTTCGCATTGTGTAGGTGTGCTCGAATGGCGAGGCCGAAAGGTGACGGTGGAAAAGGTTTCCAGTTCGTGGGACTCGGTATTTCTGCGAGCCTCCGGAGATTGGTGTATCGGCGGTGTTGGAAAAACTGAGTAGGCAGCGGCGATCGTTGCTCGTCGAATTCCGGAATCCAATCACCCGTGTACGAATTGGCCGGAGACTTTTAATCAGGTCGGCTCGATATTTTAGCTTTAACTTTCTCGAAAATTAGCAGACGGCGGGAATAAAAGTTGAACGTGCCGCGTTCAATTTTCAACGAAACCGTGGCACCTGAAAATTTTTAACGATACTCTCGGCGCGCGTAATCTTTTTTCAAAATATCTCCCGGTCTGGTCGAGATATTTCCCAAATATTTTTCTTATTTTTTTTTTTTTTTTTTTTCAAATTAAAATTACTTTCATTCGCTCGAGCTCTAAATCGCAGAACGATGCAAATGAGTCCTCCCTATCAGCTCCCGATAAGCTGTCAACAAGCACGAAACGTAACAAATAGTTTCGAGTGAAATAATAATAAATAAAAACGCCAAAGCGTGATTTTGCATTTGTATGAAACGAGCAAATACAGAGAGTTAGAAATCGTGTGCAATGTAATATGTGATAATTACTCGAGCTAATTAAAAGAAAAAAAACAAATAAAAGAAAAAAAAAAGAAGGAACAAATAAATAAGTGTAAAATGTCGAGTTAAGGCGACAGAAAGTGGCGGAACGTTACCTCCCCCCTCCCTCCCCCCTCCCCCCCTCCTTTTTTCCCTCTTTTCGCGTGAAAATAAATTCACAATTTTGTTTACTAGCAAAGTATTCCGTTCGATAATAGTAATACGAGCGTCGATGATATATCCCGTGTCTACTCGAATTTAATTGTAACTGAGCAAAGCTACTACACTGTATAATTAAAAAGGGGAAATACGAAACAGTTGTACTTTTAAATTTGACCCTCCAAATGTGAAACTCTTTAATTCGACGCATATGTACAATGGCATTGCATTCGCTTAAGTGCTTTTACAATTGCAAATCGCAATATCCACCAGCGAGCGTTTAAACCTGTATACATTTTAATGTATAAAATTACATTTCAGACCTGCGCGCGCGATACGAGCGTGTATCAATACGCAGCACGACGGAGACTGAGAGGAAATTTTTAAATTTTAATGTTTCAGAATCGTTCGCGCAACGTCTTGTGAACATCTTTCAAACAGTTCATTGCAAAGATCGCGAATAAAAATACGATTTATACGTATAGAGAGTGTCTCGTTTAAGTCGAACACATCGAATTATTCGTTTCGTTGTGTCGATAGACGAGGATCACGTGGAAAGTAGTTTGCTACGTTGCGAGAAATAGATTTGCTAATGAGAGAGAAAAATTCAATTTCCCCTCGAATGATATAATAGCTCGATCGTAAAATGAAATAAACTGGTTTTATTTTTCAATTCGATTTATTATATATAATTTACATTGCAGAAGACAGACATATGTAAAAAAAAAAAAGGTTATCGACGATCTTGAAATAATCTTCAAGGTGACCTCGAAGGAACTTTTCTTTATCAACAGAATCAGATACAACACACGTCGATAAGATCTTATTGTTTCAACGATCTTCTTCTTATCTCCTTCGTACGTACATACATGTATAATAAACGTTCGATCGAAACGATCGGAACGATCGCTCGTAAGTTTTATGTAATGCACGATTTGACGTAACATTTAACTTTTACGCTCGCGGTATTCCTGCACCGGGGATATACGCGTTGAAGAATAATGTTTCGCGCGCGCGTTAATTTTTCAAACATCGTGCAATTCAACGTCACGCGGTACGAAAGGTCAGAAATGTGGTTCTATTAAAGAAACGTACGTGCAAACACGTTCGCGGGTGGTTTTCGCGCGTTTTCTGCAAACGAATATCGCATTAATATCCCCCATTTGTAAAAATACTTACCATTTCAACGTACCAATTACCTCAATACCAATTGCAACGTTCGAACGTAGATAGATTTGTGGGGCATTTAGGTGGAAATGTTCGTGGTCGTTTTATTTCTCCGCGCACGCTGCCTTCGCAAGAATTCCGTAGAATCCGGTTGGCGAGGCGTTCAGTAGAAATTCGTAGAAAAATGAGCAACAAACGACTTGGACGTATGGGCGTTCGTTTAAACGAAATAAATTTTAGAAAAAAGCAAAAAAAAAAAAAGAAGAAAAAATCGTAGCTTACGAAATTGGACTTTACTCGTGATAAACTTTGAACGTTATGGATATTCTTGTTGCAGGAAATTCTTTCGTGTCAACGATCTCTCTAAGCAAAATTCACACTACGCAAGAGAAAGAAAACGATCGCAGTAATTTAATTTGACGTCAGATTCTTAAGCGTAGATGTTTATGTTTGAAGAGAAACGAAAGGCAAGTGATAAGAAAATTGATATTTTTAGGAGAAAAGGAATTTCGAGTTAGATTAATATGGCAAAAGGAATTTAGTATCAATACTCGTGGTATTCCTGTTTCGCTTTTTTTCGTTGATGAACAATTCGATTACTATCTAACGTCTGTATGGATTTATTTTCAATTTTCGATAGGGACACGTGTTATAAATGACAGCACGAATCAACGAACCAATTGGCTCTGAAAATTAGGTGTTACGTGAGAGGTATATGTGTCAACGCATTATCCACGTGTACAGTTTCTACCAGGGAAGCAAATAAGAAGGAGATTTCGATTGAATCGTCGAATCGTTTATCAATTGAGCTTATCGCCTCTGTCATTTGCCAGTGATCGACTTTGTTAAGAATACTGATAAAACGGCCATGCCTCGTAATCGTATCTCGTATTTGTGCCTTAAGCATGTACTCTGTACAGCACACCGAGTACATTTCACGAGCTATCGTCGAATCTCGTAACCATATTGACTTAATTCACTTGCGAGGCTACTAGTTCGCAAACGATCTGAGAGCATAAACTGTTTTACCTTTTTTTTTTTGTTTTATCTTTTTTAAATTGATTATTCGTATTATAAGTTATTAGAGAGACTCGGTCGCCGTTTACATTTTTGCTGGTTTTATTCATTAATCAATATTTGGTTCGTTCTGAAAAATTTTTAACTGCTCTTTGAAGTTCTCGCAGAGAAATTGACAGGAAACGGCAGGAAATTTCATAGAAATTTCTCGCGAAATAACTAACGCTAGTTGAAAGATTAAAAAAAAAAAAAGAAAGAAACGATAAAAGAATAAAAGCGTAATTTTTGATTCAGATTTTAATTAACTGTTTGTCTATACTGTCATAATTGTCAATTTTTGTGTCGATAGGCTTTGACAAATTTCGGTAATTTACGTTAAATGTTTGCAAGCCTTTTCTCAAATGTTCGTACTCAAGCATGGCTTTAATAGACAGACATCAGAAACATTTCACAAGCTAGATAAAAGTAGGAGATATGTATATGAGATAGTAACAGTCGAAAAAAGATTTGTTTCCCATGTCGAAATATAAGTGAAACATCGTGTTCCATTTCTCGAGTGGACTTTGTACCAGAAACCATTACAAATGTTGTTCTCCGTCTTATCTCGGACTATAATGATTTTCACGCGCCACTTGTTTGTTTAACAAACACTGAATTATTTAACGTCAGTAGTTGATGCATCGTTCTAACATTTTTACGTGTAAACGCGTTCGAAATGAAATAACGGAACGTATTAACGGATATCAGTTTTTGACTCTGCCATCACGTGAGAATTTTTTTTTTTTCCAAAAGAAACAGAAGGCTGTTGAATTCAGAACGAGTAACTATCTCGTTGCAAAATATCAGACAGCCAACTCTCGAGATAACAATGTAACTTCAACTTAACGGTTGCAAATATCAATAAATCTTTTTCCGCGCTATCTTTGAACGTTGTTCGAAACGTGTTGGAACTCACGTGCGTGCAGAGGCACGAGCGAGTTTAACGCGTTGTTCACCGTTTATCGAATTTCCATTACGCGTGCAATGGAATTGATTAACACGTCGGTAGTTAATTTTCATTCGGTTCAAGTATTAGAACACAGTAGAAAACTAAGTAGAAAATAGCAGGGAATTAAGACTGGCTGAAAGTTTTCTATACTCGAGATATTCGTCACTTTCAAATGTATTTTCATCTAACGCCACGCAGAAGAAAATTAGGGGAAGCATAGTGAACCAAATTCGAGAAGTCTTCTTTAGACTCGAAATTTTCGCGACTTTAAATTTAGTTGAGCTAACATCAACTTGTAGAAAATTGAACAGGCATAGTGAATCTGAATTGGATTTGAGACGCTTCTCAAACTCGAAAACTTGGAAAAATATTGTAGTAGAAGCAAAGCTGCTATTCACGAGTAATTTCAAATTGGGAAAGACTCTTCTCAAATTCTACGATGTTCAATTCACAAAATGAAAATCTGAGATGATCAAGGAGCTCGAGGGATTTCCCAAAGTCGAAATTTAAAGTTTTACACGAAAGTCGAAATTTAAAGTTTTACACGAAATAGAATCTGAACGATTATTTTAGAATTCTAAAAATTCTCTCTTCTAAATTACATGATGTAACTCACGGAACATGGTGAGTTCAATTCAGACCCAACAAATTCCCCAAACTTAATCATAAGGAACTCGAGGAATTTTCTAAAGTCAAAATTTAAAATTTTATGCAAAATACAACCTGAACGATTATTTTAGAAATCTAAAATTTCTCTTCTCTAAATAACATGATATTTAACACACAGGATAGAAAAAGACGGTCATGGTGAGTTCAATTCAGACTCAACAAATTTCCCAAACTCAATCGTAAGGAACTCGAGGAATTTTCTAAAGTCGAAGTTTAAAATTTTGCACGAAATACAATCTGAATTATTATTTTAGAATTCTAAAAATTCTCTCCTCTAAATTTCATGATATTTAACACACAGGATAGAAAAAGACGGTCATGGTAAGTTCAATTCAGACGCAAGAAATTCCCCAAACTCAATTGTAAGGAACTCGAGGAATTTTCTAAAGTCAAAATTTAAAATATTATGCAAAATACAACCTGAACGATTATTTTAGAAATCTAAAAATTCTCTCCTCTAAATTACGTGATATTTAACACACAGGATAGAAAAAGACTGTCATGGTGAGTTCAATTCAGACGCAAGAAATTCCCCAAACTCAATCGTAAGGAACTCGAGGAATTTTCTAAAGTCAAAATTTAAAATTTTATGCAAAATACAACCTGAATGATTATTTTAGAAATCTAAAAACTCTCTCCTCTAAATTTCATGATGTGTTTCACTTTTACACGACAGAGAAAGACGATCATGATGATATTATTATCAATATCTATTATTAAACCCAAGAAATTCCCCAAAACTCGAAGCTGATATTTCTCGAATGCTATTGAAAAGTAGCTCAACTGTCGTTAACGTGGCTCAGCGCGCGTAAAAATTCACTTACACATAAACGTCATGTTCGCCTTGGGTGACGAGGCGCCACGATACATACGTGTGTTACGCAATATTGCCAAGGCGTTAGACACGATATCTGCTGGATGCCCTCCCGTAATTCACCAATCGGAAGCTATGGGTGTGTACCGCTACGATCGGATTTTTCTAAATAGTACGAGGTTTTATCGATACTGGCTAGTTTTATCTAACTTGGCCGGATATTTTAAGACACCGAGATTGCGAGGAACGGCCATCGAATCTCCGAAGAAGAAGGAGAGGAAGGCGATTAACTATACATTTCGTCGTATCGATCGAAACATCGAACAAATTATTTGTAAATATGTATTTTTAGCAAATATGGATCTCTGTTTCATTGATTTTATTTAATCTTCATTTTCATGTTCGTTTTCGATCGAACGTATTATTATACGTATATTTTTAAATTATATTCCGACATCGTATTATTGTATACTGTTTTTCATTGGATCATTGCATAAGAAAACCGTCCCAGTTTAAATCTCGCGAATTTAGATAATAATGACTCGCTGCTTCGTTCCTATATATTTTTTTAAACGGAAGAATTTATAACTAAAAATCATACAATGCTGAAACATATCAAGTATATTGTAATTTGGTTTTCACGAAATGGGGAGAATCTCGCGGTTCATGCAAGTCCTCTGTCGAGAATTATTACTTCGTGCGCTAAACGTTTGTTTAAAGAATTAATAACATCACATATTCAGCTGATGAAAGGGGAAAGAGAAAAAAAAAAGAGGAGAGAGAAATAAAGGAAAATAGGAGGAGTTACTTTTAGAGCGCGTTATATTGTATCAGCGTTTACGGAATTAGTTTAGAAAGGTTGGTCGGCGTGGCGGTTAAAGGGGTGAACAGCTGAGTATCGTTTTCGCGTTGTTGGGTAAATTAGCGTCGCGACACGATGGAGGGAAAACTTCTGAAATAAAATCTGTAAGGTAACGTGAAAAAGTAGTGGTCGTCCGTGGTGCGCGACGCTGAACTACCACGGTCTATTTAACACGGAAGGTACTGAAAAACGAATTACAGGAGTTTTCGAGGCGTTTTTCTTCCCTTTGCCTCCGCTACATCATGACCGTGATTATGTTTCACAAGATAAAACGTAGAAAAAA
>NW_025110140.1:302100-306306 GCF_011392965.1 Frieseomelitta varia
AAAAAAAAAAAAAAAAAAAAAAAAGGAAGAAACAGAAAAGAAAAATAGAACTCATCGATCCGACGCGTCGAAACCGCGAACGAACGAACAAACCTCTAATTAAAAACGATATAAAACAAACGTTTCATTTTAGTCTCACGTTTGTCTTTTCTTTTTTTTAATTTTTTAAAAAACGTACAGAGAGTGACTTCAATTTGTACAATCGACAGTAAGTTGCAGAGAATTTTAGAAAATTCAGAACAGAAACGCTTAAAAATTTAGGCACCATTTTAGGTTTCAAATTAAATTGCAATTTATCGTTTGCTTGCTTCAAGTAATTGGAAAGATTCGGTTTCACTTGGAATTGTTCTTTTTTTTTTTTTCAATTCAGTTGTCACCTCGTAAGAATCGTTGAGTCAGTGACTTCAAATCGCGATTTTAGATATTTCACGGTGATAACTTCCTTTCTGGTAATAGCGTCAGATAGTATCTTACGTGCAGTATTCTACGCACCACGCTGTACATTCAGCTATTTTCTATTCAGTTTTTCACAAAGCTGGCTCGCAAAGCGAGCCCTACAATGAAACCGAGTCGGCTAAATGCAAATTCCCACTGCACGAAACGAAAAAAGAAAAAAAAGAAGAATCACAGACAACGAGGATTACCGAGCGAGCTTCTGCTATAATATATAAATTTCAGTTACATAATGAATTGCTCTCCCACCCTCCTAGCCTCGCAGGCTCGTATAAATGGACTTTTAATGCAAGTTTTATCATAATATCATACAGAGCGGGTTCGCGTATACACGCAGCTGGAATCGACATAAAAATTAATTCTACGTCGCAGAGGAATCCCGTCACACTCGTGACGTGAATCACATTCAACCCCCAGAAAAGCTTTCCATTACTCAACGCGAATCAGCGTTCGAGAATTTTCTCGGCAGATCACGGCGAACAAATGAAAAAAAAAAAAGAAAAAAAAAAGAAGGAAAAGAAAAAAAAAAGAAAAACTCGCGTTCGGTTCGCGGGATTTACAGATATTCGCTGCAATTACGATCCATACGTTCGTGAAAAATTCGTTTATCGTGAACGTAACGTTGCTCGTGGCCAATAGCCAGGGCTCGTATTTGCCAGGCGAGCACGTCGAGATTAGAATTTCTAATCGCGACGGGGCGGGTGAAGCGCGCGCGATTACGACTCACGATTGTCTTCGAGATTCTATACGTAGCGTGTGTCGTGTACACATCTTTTTCGAACGTTGGTTTTCGTGAATCTCGTCGTTGTATTTTTGATATTTCAGCTATTTATTACAGAGGGATAATATGTCATTCCTACAGAAGGATAATGTACACCTGTCCCTCCATTTACGCGAGTGAAAATCGCGTGAATCGGTACAAAAGAAAACAAAATATCGAAAAGGAAAGCTGGTATAAATATATTTATTTTATTTCACATAGGTTCACAAATAAATATAAATATATTTATTTTATTTCACATATCATATATATATATATATATATATATATATATATATATATATAATATCTCAGAAAACAAAATTCGATGTCATTGTCGCTACTGCAATTCAAAACAACCAATCTTTTCTTTTTAATTCAAACAAATTATCTTCATCGCTTGAAATATTTGAAAGTTCGACTTCATTTTCATTGTCAATGTTAATGTTAATTTTTGATTGTTGTATATTTATATCGTATAATATATATAATATATTATATTATAATATTGTATATTTTTAATTATAATTTTTAATGATTTGCTCTCAAACTTATATCTTGCCAAGTTTTCATAAATTTGCTGAATATTCGGCTGCGACATTTTTTTAAAATTTTTTAATCGACGATTCTTGCATCTTTCTTTCATTATATATGAATAATATCAAAATTAAGTTTTATAAATATACATAATTTATTGCCGTCAACCAAATTTAAACTCATAATGACAATTCTAAGAATTCAAATTGTCATTATAATTAGTCCATTGGAATAATAATTTAATCCAAAATTTATGAAAATTATAAATAACGCTTGCTTTTATAGATGTACCGGCCTATAGAAATTCATTATTAAAATTCATATATTTCGTAACGTTAACAGTGACAATTTTCGCCAACAAACGTTATATATACATACTTCAAGATAGTCAGAATTATTGTACATTACAGAAGACAAATGATATTTCAAGATAGTCGGAATTTCACGGGGAAGTTTGAATGTTGGCAGAAAAAATATATCGTACGCCAATGGTGAAATATTCGTCGATCGTAATACTGTGTATGAAACGTTTGTAAAATTGTAAGAACACAAAGCCAACGCCGTTCAAATGTATGAGCCAATGATACAGTGTGTCGTGTGTGGTTGCCAATGGAGGCCACTTGGAATATTTGCTGTGAAATAATGCTTCAAGCTAAAAGTGGTTGTATCTCAAAAGCAAACGGCTTTGCGATCCTCGCATTTTCCGCGATTTTTTTTTCTTTTTTTTTTTTTTTTTTTCATTAATCGTAATGTCTCAAGTGGATTTGCGAATTTTTTTAATGCGATTTGCAATTATTGTAGTCAGCAAGCTTTGTGCAATATAGATTCATTTTTTTTTTAAATTAAATTGAACAAGATAATGAATATTGGAATTTTTTTTCTTCTAGAAAATTCAATATAATATTTATTTTTAAAGAATAGGGAAGTTTAAATTAAATAGTTACTCGATAAAGGAGTCAGAAATTCTGTCGAGATTCTTTAAAATTATTTAATTGGCTTTTTAAAAGAAAATATATTTATCATTCATTAAAACGATAAAAATATGTAGACAAATAATTCGTTACCTGACGCTGTACAATTTCTTGCTACTAATTTTTCTAATTGTAAATACTTTTCACATTACGTTTCGTATCCATTTTATTATAACTTACACTAACGATAATATTTTATCGTTATTGGACTAATTTTTATTGCTGAGCAATCAATTGAAACCGCATTTTTTTTTTTTTTTTCAAATAGACAACTAGCTATAGCGTTACAAAATTTCCACTTTAGTATAAAATCTATTATTGACTTGTAACAAAACTTGTCGCGCCTAGTTCGTGTAATTGAAACAGATGACAATGAATTATATCCGGCGTTACAAGAACCAAATCCAACTGTCGGTTATAATATTCGATTAACAATGTGATATTGATTATGAAACGTGTATTAACAGCGGAATAGTTACGCGTCGTTAATTTATGCATCTTGTTACGTGTTTAATGATACAGGATGAAAACAAGAAAGTTCGGTATTTTCAGATATAATTACAGTTGCCAAATTCACGTAGAAATTAATTAGTTACGGACCTGTTAAGGACACGCTAACATGACAAGCTAATTTGTACACCGCTCGTTTAATATATTAATGTTGCAATCACGATGACATTGATAGTGACAAGTATTTAGTCATTTTCCAAGCTGCTCAAACGTTTTAGCTATTTAAAATATCGTTCGGCAATTGGATAATATTTACGGAGGAACGTCGCGCAGTGTTAAACAAGAGATAATGGAATATCTTTGAAAAAGAGAAACGACAGGATAGAACACATTTTCTTTTTTTTTTTTTTTTTTTTTTCAAATGAGTCTCGAAACATCCACCGATTTTTTCCCTCGTGGTATGGATTTTCTAAAATTTTCGCAATTTTTTTCAACCTTCTCGAGAACGAAGAATTTCAAACGATATTTGCACAGGAAATTCGGAATATTCTTCGATCGGTGTATGTACTAACTCCAAGTTACAGTCACGCAATTCTATCCTCTTTCGTATTACGTAGAATTCCTCCGCTTCTTTCAACATTCGCGATTCGCGTCTAGAATGCACAAAAATCCGCGGCGATTTAATTTGCTTCGAACATTTCGCTCGCTGGATATTGCCAGGCGGGATGTTCAAAAGCACCAAATTGCGTGAAATGCACGCATCGTGAAAATGAAAGAAAAAAAGGAAAAATGTATAAAATATTCAAATATTCCGATTCTCTCTCTCTCTCTCTCTCTCTCTCTCTCTCTCTTTGTCTACAACATCCACGCACTATCAAGTAAAACAATTTTCTCAAAAACACAAATTTGCATAAAAGTCCGCACGTCTGGATATTACGTTTCTGCTATCTTCTGTGCATTCTGCACATTCCTGCTCCCACCCTGTGTTTGTGTGTGTGTGTGTAACTGCGCGACTACCCCCCCCCCCCCCCCCCC